>NW_024732744.1:0-10200 GCF_018991925.1 Homarus americanus
ATGGCATATATGGGCAGCCATGTTTGTAACACACTTAAGATATTATAACAGCATTCATAATATATTATGTTAAATTGTAATCATATAATACTACATGTTCATAGGTTATTAGTCATGTTTTAAGTTACTTAGGACTTAATGGTAATACATCTGTGGTTCATTACGCCGCTCTTTGATAAAACTTCTTTAATGGCATAAAACTTATAATAAACCGTTCGGAAAAAATTACACCACAGTTCCTTAACATAGTTTATAAGGATTATTACGATGTATGGTGTCAAAAATTAACATGAAATTTTTACGGGATTACTTAAGATCCTACACTAAAACCTGCCGACCTAACCTAACCTTTTTTACCCATCTCCACCTACTTATCTAACCTGACATAATCTAACCTAACCTGACATAATCTAACCTAACCTGACATAATCTAACCTAACCTGACATAATCTAACCTAACCTGACATAATCCTACCTAACCTGACATAATCTAACCTAACCAGACATAATCTAACCTAACCTAACCTGACATAATCTAACCTAACCTGACATAATCTAACCTAACCTGACATAATCTAACCTAACCTGACGTAATCTAACCTAACCTGACATAATCGAACCTAACCTGACATAATCTAACCTAACCTGACGTAATCTAACCTAACCTGACGTAATCTAACCTAACCTGACGTAATCTAACCTAACCTGACATAATCGAACCTAACCTGACATAATCGAACCTAATCTCCCCGTCTGACATAAGCTAACCTAATCAAACCTAACTTTCCCACCTACCGACCGTAACCTATCTACTTATTACCTACCTAACCTAACTTAACTTAATCCAACCTGACGTAATCTAACCTAACCTATTGAAACTTAACTTAACCACCTACCTCATCTAACACCACTTTGTAATCATTTTGCACTACCGCTCACAGGATGAGTATGGGGAGCACAATAAACTAGCCTCTAACTGGCAAAATTAACAAAACTAACCTAACCTAACCCAACCTGACTTTACCTAACCTGATCTGATCTATCCAACTTAAACATCTTAGAATATATAATAAAGCCGCTAGGTTAATTTAGGCTAAATATGGTTGATTCATATTTCGTTTTGACAGAAATTCCCGGCAAAATAACGTATCTATATTGAGAACCACCGCCATGTTGGTTCCACGTTAACAAGACACGGATACACTACAGAATAACCAGCGTTCGTTTAACCTCAATTACTACAGTTTACTTTATAATCTTACTTCACAATCTTCACTACATCTCACTTCACAATCTTCACTACATCTCACTTCACAATCTTCACTACATCTGACTTCACAATCTTCACTACATCTCACTCCACAATCTTCACTACATCTCACTTCACAATCTTCACTACATCTCACTTCACAATCTTCACTACATCTCACTTCACAATCTTCACTACATCTCACTTCACAATCTTCACTACATCTCACTTCACAATCTTTACCACATCTTACTTCACAATCTTTACCACATCTTACTTCACAATCTTCACTACATCTCACTTCACAATCTTCACTACATCTCACTTCATAATCTTCACCACATCTCACTTCACAATCTTCACTACATCTCACTTCACAATCTTCACTGCATCTCACTTCACAATCTTCACTACATCTCACTTCACAATCTTCACTACATATCACTTCACAATCTTCACTACATCTCACTTCACAATCTTCACTACATCTCACTTCACAATCTTCACTACATCTCACATCACAATCTTCACTACATCTCACTTCACACTCTTTACCACATCTAACTTCACAATCTTCACGACATCTCACTTCACAATCTTCACTACATCTCACTTCACAATCTTCACCACATCTCACTATAAAATCTTCACTACATCTCACTTCACAATCTTCATGCATCACACTTCACAATCTTCACTACATCTCACTTCACAATCTTCACTACATCTCCCTTCACAATCTTCACTACATCTCCCTTCACAATCTTCACTACATCTCACTTCACAATCTTCACTACATCTCACTTCACAATCTTCACTACATCTCACTTCACAATCTTCACTACATCTCACTTCACAATCTTTACTACATCTCACTTCAAAATCTTCACTTCATCTCACTTCACAATCTTCACTACATCTCACTTCACAATCTTCACTACATCTCACTTCACAATCTTCACTACATCTCACTTCACAACCTTCACTACATCCCACTTCACAATCTTCACTACATCTCACTTCACAATCTTCACTACATCTCACTTCACAATCTTCACTACATCTCACTTCACAATCTTCACCACATCTCACTTCACAATCTTCACTACATCTCACTTCACAATCTTCACTACATCTCACTTCACAATCTTCACTACATCTCACTTCACAATCTTCACTACATCTCACTTCACAATCTTCACTACATCTCACTTCACAATCTTCACTACATGTCCCTTCACAATCTTCACTACATCTCACTTCACAATCTTCACTACATCTCACTTCACAATCTTCACTAAGGCTCACTTAACAATCTTCACCACATCTCACTTCACAATCTTCACTTCATCTCACTTCACAATCTTCACTACACCTCACTTCACAATCTTCACTACATCTCACTTCACAATCTTCACTAACACCATCCTTCATCACTACATATAACAACATCCATCATCACTACTTATAACACCATCCATAATCATCACTACATATAACACTATCCATCATCACTACATATAATACGATCCATCATCACTACATATAACACCATCCACCATCACTACATATAGAACCATCCATCACGACATATAACACCATCCAACATCACTACATATAACACCAACCATCATCACTACATATAATATCATCCATCATCACTACATATAACTCCATCCATCATCACTACATATGACACCATCCAGCATCACTACATATAACACCACCCATCATCACTACATATAACATCATGCATCATCACTACATATAACACCATCCATCAACACTACATATAAAACCAACCTATCATCACTACATATAATATCATCCATCATCACTATATATAACACCATCCAACATCACTACATATAACACCACCCATCATCACTACATATTACATCATCCATCACTACATATAACTCTATCCATCATCACTACATATAACACCATCCAGCATCACTACATATAACACCAACCATCATCACTACATATAACATCATGCATCATCACTACATATAACACCATCCATCATCACTACATATAAAACCATCCTATCATCACTACATATAACATCATCCATCATCACTACATATAACACCATCCATCACTACATATAGAACCATCCTATCATCACTACATATAATATCATCCATCATCAATACATATAACACAATCCAACATCACTACATATAACACCACCCATCATCACTTCATATAACATCATCCATCATCACTACATATAACTCTATCCATCATCACTACATATAACACCATCCAGCATCACTACATATAACACCAACCATCATCACTACATATATCATCATGCATCATCACTATATATAACACCATCCATCATCACTACATATATTACCCTCCTATCATCACTACATATAACACCATCCATCATTACTACATATAACGCTATTCTTCATCACTACATATAACACCATCCTATCATCACTACATATAACACCATCCATCTTCACCACAACACCATCCTCAACACTATAGTGATAAACAGAGCTTCATTTTGTTGTCAATTTCTTTAAATTCCAACCTTATTAAACCGTAATTCTTTCTGTATGGTCAAATTTTGATTTGACCTCAGTGAGAGAGCTGTTAGTATCAGTAGATCACAATGGTGTTCCGACGCACTGTAACAAAAGTTTCAAAGGTTGAGGTGAAGCCTTGCCAGGTGAAGGAGAAGGGCCCCCGATCTAACAAACTGCAGACCACAAAGCACACTAAACCTCAAAACAACAAGAAGAAGAAGGAAACTACCACTTTCTGCCATGTACAAAAGGACCAGTACCTGCCATGGGGAGACTACATCTTCACCGGGAAAAAGTCAAAGAACAACAAGAAGCGTTGAACCATTTTTCTGATATTTAAAAATAATAAAAAACATATTAATTGATTTTGTGTGTATTATTTATGCTTTTATTATTTTCAACTGTAAACGTGCTGTTTTGGGAATATATTTTGAATTACATAATATTTAGGTACAGCAGTTTATTTCACTGTATCTCCTTGTTTACCAAGTAACTGGACTTACAGTCTCCGATCGGGATACTCAAAACAAATATTTGGCATCGAACTCCGTAAGTGAGCTCGTAATCTAGCCCGTAATCTAACCTGGATATAGTAGTCGCTATTTCCCGATTGCATGAAAAAAAAATAATAATATATGTTTTAATAATGCTTGTTAGACTTGTTTTATCATAGAATAATGAAGAAAATGTTTTGTACATCAACTTACTAAAATACAATATTAGTTTTTTTTTTTACGACAAGAAGAGGCTTGAGTGTTCTATTTCTTGCTGAATGGAAGAGATGCAGCTTTTGTCTTCTTACAACTTTTCAGGTAATTTGTACCAAAATAGAAGATTTTTATTGTCCACATTTAGGGTATATTTTTTTTTATGACTGAATAAACTTGCAGATAGACCTTATTAATGTGGTATAGCTGTAAATATCCTTCAGTAATGAAATCCAAATATGAGGTCAAGTGAACATTTTTGCCTAGACTCCGCCTTTGTTAGGACCAAGTTATAACAAGTTATTCTGCCAAGTATCCAATAAGTACCCATGACTCAGAGTTAAATAATATCTAACCTAATCTAAGTTCATCAAACCTAATAAAAAAAAGTGGGGCAAAAGATAAGTGATAAAGATTTTTTTTTCTCAGAAAAAGAATTATATTCAGAGGTTTTTTATCCGATACATTCAGTCGTGATTTTTTTTATGCAAAATTAGTAAAATGTATTTAACCCTAACACTACCTCACCTTACCTAATCTTACCTTACCTTATCTAACCTAACCTAATGTTACCTAACCTAACCAAGCCGCAACACTCATGACACAATTGAGTTCTCAAAAAAATTTTCATTTCATTTTCTTTTTTTTTTTAAATACATTTGCAGAGACAACAAACTTTTGATAATTATTTCTCCAACATATCTATAAATCTGTTGATGATATATAAATTTAGGATAGGTTAGGTTTGGTGTGATTAGGATAGGTTAGGCTAGTTTAGGATAGTCTAAGTTAGCTTAGGAAAGGCTAAGTTAGGTTACGATAGACTTGGTTAGGTTTTAATCTGCATGATATATTTACTGAACTTGTAAACGATGTTATAATCCTGGCAGCCGGGTATCGATCACGAAAATAACACTTTGGTAGTTATAACATTTGATAAAGTTTATTATTACTGTAACATGAAACAAATCACTATAGCTGTTTTTATCAATCCTGTATTAAATCTGTATTATCTTTGACCATCGCTCATTGGCCAGCTTATCTCTGCACTGTTCTCTGATATAATAAAGTATTGGTGAATGGGAATATTAATCATTTGTGAGTCACTTACTATAAAGGAAACTGTAACGGATTCTATGAACAGTTGGGAATATTTTCACGGAATAAGTCGGAGTAACTCCCCTCTTGCCCAAAAGCGATCCAAGGAGTTAATTCACAGAGCGAAAATCTAGACGAGTCTTCCTTGTTTGTTTTAGGTCATAACAACAAAAAGTTTAATAATGTTTATTACAATGATTCAGGTTTTACTGTAATTCTTCTTTTTTATATTTTTAGTATTTTGTAGATTTTTTCACCCAGTTCATTTCTTGTTTAGATTCATTATTGCAATTATTTTTATTACAGAGTTGAATTAAAAGTTTATATCTAAGTATTTTACAGCTTCACAAATACTTTTATAAAATGTTGATACACACAGTGGACAGTTTTTAGTTCTTTCTTGTATTACCTCAGTATTACTCTGTTAAATACTCTTACCATTTACACCTGACCATTTATTTATTTATTTTATAAATTGTTTAAAGAGAACATCACCAGCAGGATACAGATGTTGAAGTAAATAGAAGTTTGTAACCTAACCCTACCCCCCACTGCTACCCCTCCCTCTTGTCCCACATTCTTACTCGTCACTCCTACCCCTTACTCCTACCCCTTACTCCCACCCCTTATTCCCACCCCTTATTCCCACCCCTTGCTTCCACCTTGCTCCACCTGTTCTGCCTGGCCCTGCCCCTATCTCTCCTTGCTTCTGCCCTTCTCCACCCTTATTCCCGCCTTGGCTACCTTGTTCCACCCTTGGCTGCCCTCTTCTCGTTTGTCTGTATCACCTTCATCCCACCCATGCTCACCTTGTCCCTGTGCTCTACCCTTGCTCCCACCCCTTCTCCCACCCCTTCCTCCTGCCCATACTCCACCTTATCCACCCTTATACCATTCTCTCTTATGCTCCACACTCCACCCATATCCCTATGCTCACCCATGCTCCACCCTTACTCCCATATACCATGCTCCCATACTCCCCATTATCCTGTATATACCTCTACCCATGCTCCTTATACTCCCTATATACTCCCACCCTTATCTCGCCTAACTCCCTTATACTCCCCTTACTCCCACCCCTTACTCCTACCCCTTACTCCTACCCCTTACTCCCACCCCTTACTCCCACCCTTACTCCCACCCCTTACTCCCACCCCTTACTCCCACGGCTTACTCCCACCCTTCACTCCTACCCTTCGCTTCTACCCCCACTGTTACCCCACACTACGCTGGTAATTGAAGACATCATACATTTGTTCACTTAGACACCACTTATTATTCAGGACCTAATGGCTATAATATCAGAGTCATTATTCTTAACTCAACTTTATATATATATATATATTTATCAATTGTCAAAAACCTTCACCACAAGAAAGAAAAGAACAGTCGGGTATGGCAGAAAATGTAATAAACGAACATGGAGTAAGACATCAAGCTCCATATTGTAAACAAGATCATCGTCATTGTTTATTTATTGCGAGGAAAAATATTGTTCGCAATATAATTATAAAAACCTTCTGTAATTCATTCTCTTCATTACACTAAAAGGTAATGAAGTATATAAAGAAAATAGTTTATAAATTACTAAAATAAAATACGTATAAAAAAGTAAAATAACATCTATTGATGGAATAGAAAAGAATTATATCGTAAGTGGGTAAAAGATTTCTTGGGTAGGTTTTAGAATACAATAACTGTTTTCTGCATTACACCGATGGTTCAAAGTCAGAAATTATCCTTAAGTTTTGTGAATCAGTATTTACAGTTTTTCTTAAAGGGTGACTTAAGTTACGGTCACACGATCCCTTTGATGAGCAATTAATTTGGAGCAAGAAATTACGAGTAATTTCTTCCAAATGTGGTCACACGAGTGGCTCTTGGTTCAGTTACTACAGCAAGAAAAAAGTTAACGCCGCTGTGCGAGTAGAAGGGAGACGGAACATCACAACAACAATGCAGACGACGCAGCAGCTATCCTTGGTATTATTGTTATTATTAAAAAGAAATGAGAGAAAGCGAAGAAAAACTATTGGGGACTCGTAAGTGGCTGGCGAGGAGGAGGAACGAGTGTTTAATATAGACTGGTTCAACTATCGTAGTTACAGTAGGGAGGGTTGTTAGTGTGTGGAGAATGACCGGCTGTATGGGCTTGTGTTTTGTAAACAAACACGCCAAAACACCACCCAAATAATAAACTCAATGTGTCGTAAAAAACTGCTTGTGCATTTTATACATAATGTTATTGATCTATGTTATATATAGCCTAGGTAAATACTCGATAAATCAGCTTCGTGTCATTAAATATAGTATTAACCGGGTTTTGACCCAATAATCTTGCTCGAAATAGTCAAGAAATTGACAATCACGATTGTCAATAAAAATGCTTCAAAAACTTGCTCGAATTTCTCGAAAATTGCTCGAAATAACTTTCCGGCAAGAAATTGCTAAAAAAAAAATGCGCCCATGTGACCACTGCTTTAAGAATTGTATGTTATCCTCATGGCATTGGAAACACACACACACACACACACCCCATACACAGTCACACACTCACCATGCACAATCACACACACCATACATACACTCACCACACACACACACATACACACACCATACATGCACACACCATACACACACACACACACCATACATACACACACCATACACATACACACACCATACACACATACACACCATGCACACACCATACAAACAAACAAACACACACCATATACACACACACACCATGCACACACACACTAATTGTTTTAATTTAGTTCTTGGAACTCTTAAGTGGCAGCGCTTGATGTAAACACCTCTTGGCATTTTCTGTTTATCTAGTAGCAGGTATACACACAGATATAATATGAGAAAATAAATTATGAATTCTGTCCAGGGAAGTGTTGTGAATATCACCTTGAGATAACACTTGTGTTAAGTGTGAACTTCCCTGTCGAGTGATATGTCCAACTACTACTCTGGGCCACGAGACAGTGGTAGTGATTACAGATTGCCCACGAGGGGGCTAGTTTATTGGGCACCCCCTTACATCCTGTGCAAGGTGAAGCGCAGAAGCGTTTACAGTGCCCAACTGGGAAGCATGCGGAGTTCATGCTTGCCTTTATGACTCATGTATTAAGGGCGTAAAAGGCCTGAAGGGTCATGGGTTTTGTCAGCAAGTTACATAAAGTGACAATGATGAGTGTGTGGGGGGAAAATTCCCGGTACAATTTATCTGTTTATGGCAAAGTGTGGCAGGTCCCTAATAATGTGAGCGGTGTTTACTGAATCAGCTGACCCTGGCTAGACCTTTTGAGAGACGCAAGCCAAGTGATCTAAGAGTCGTGAATAACATGTGAATCACTTGGTGTTATTCATTTGGGTGAATATTTGTATAAATCAAAGGTGCTGTTACACACACACACCACACGTGGCACACCACCCTCACACAGTTTCTGAGAAGGAGGTAAAAACAAGAACAAAATTATCTTCCTTTCACTCCATTGGTCAACTTATCCAAGAGACGCGAATGTTGATAACAACCAGAAACAGGGATGATGGTGGGGCCGAGAAGCCAAATGTTGACAACAATATACACAAAACAACTATTTCTCTTCTCAAATATTCCTCTCTTTTCCCACATTAGTTATTTACATTTATTATATAAATCTGAGCATTCAAATTATTTTAACAACGTCAGAATGGTTTTACAAGTTATAACGTTATTCATATAAAATGATTATAAAATGTACCTTTACTGAGACAAAAATCAAGGATTCGGCTCATCTATGACTTGATCAATGTGGCCGGGGACCCAGCACCCCACTGTGACAGATCTGACAGTGAGACAAACTTTGATCGAATGCTGTAAATCTTCAGCAGTTTGAAATTGTATTTAACAAAGTCTTAACTGGGAAAATGTTGTATGCCTTTTGTTATGGGGTAAGTTCTGGCGTGAACATTAAGACTATTTTTATAATTTTTTGTAACTAATATTTTTATCCGCCTGGTACAATTATTTATTAATTTGTATTGTAAGTTATGTCTTGATAGTCGATGTAATGTAACAATTTATTTTTTGTGTTAATGTTCATATAGATTGGTTCAGTGTTGCGGTTCTGACTCGTCAACGATGTTAATAAGCTGTTGAGTACATACTGCTGGTGAAACAATGTTATCGTAACAACACGACAGACAAGTACTATAATACCTTAACATTTAACAATAATTCACTTTTAATTTAATTTTTTCACCAACTTAAGACACATAACCCAGAAGGAAGTGAGACGGGCAACATAACGCGGGATATCGTGGCTTCACTAAGTGCAAATTATGGAACTTGAGGGAACACATTATGGGAAAATGCGAGCCCCGCTAAGTGGTTCTCCTCAACATGGACGCATACATCAGATGGACAAAGAAACAGAAGAATCCCGGATATACATTCATTTATTCTACAAAAAAGTTACGTAAACGAGCGTTAAATACGTTTAAGTAATAACAGTTTACGAAGCTGAAGTCGAGATATTAGAAGATGAAGAAGACTTTAGCATATCAGTATACCCCACGACCGGCGCCAGGATGTCAAGTG
>NW_024732745.1:0-17392 GCF_018991925.1 Homarus americanus
TTCTTCTTCTTCTTCTTCTTCTTCTTCTTCTTCTTCTTCTTCTTCTTCTTCTTCTTCTTCTTCTTCTTCTTCTTCTTCTTCTTCTTCTTCTTCTTCTTCTTCTTCTTCTTCTTCTTCTTCTTCTTCTTCTTCTTCTTCTTCTTCTTCTTCTTCTTCTTCTTCTTCTTCTTCTTCTTCTTCTTCTTCTTCTTCTTCTTCTTCTTCTTCCATCAATACTTTATTAACGGTGTATGTAAGTTTCACCATGTTTTGCACTACAGCGGTAGAGCAAAGTATATTTTGTTAGCATTAAACCCAAAGCATATTTTATTGCCTAATCATCACTACATAGAACACCACCCATAAAGCATGATACTATTAGACCACAAACTGCTATAAACCCCCAAACGTACATTGCCTAATCAGCCACTACATAGAACACCACTCATAAAAGCATGATACTATTTAGACCTGAAGCTACTATAAACCCAATATACTATATTAGTGACTATAATTGTGTTACCCAATATTATACGAAATAATACTATAAAACATAATAATAAACACACTAATAGTGTATATTAGTTGAATGCACAATCTGATGAGAAGTCAAAAAAAAAAAAAACAACATAACAATAACCTAGAAAGAGTGTAGAGTATTTTTGTGCAAACTATTATACTAGTAGATGGTCTAAGATAACTGTATGTGAAGGAAAAGGTGTGCTCTCCACTCAAACTTTCTTTTTATGAAATCTCCTACTCCCCAGCTGAGCGGTACGCCCAATGGGAAACAAAACGTGGCACATAACACGCTGCCCGCCAGCTCTGGCTCGGTGAATAGGAATCAGTAATCGGGCGGAGTATAAACAACACCGCCGCCAATGTGCTCCTCCCATCTCTGAGGAAATCTGGCGGGCAACTTAGTATTATATTAGCATGTAATAATAATAACAATAATAATAATAATAATAATACTACTACTACTACTACTACTACTAATAATAATAATAATAATAATATTAATAATAATAATATTAATAATAATAACATGCAATTTCATTTTATAACACATACTAACAAAATAGTGTATAGCCTACTATACTTAACTATAATAGGTTAGGTTGCGTAGGAGGATCTAAAAAGTACAGTAGTATACACACACACACACACACACACACACACACACACACACACACACATACATATAGACAACAAACTAAATTAGAAACCACACGTCAGTGAAGTTATCAAATCCGCCAGTTTCCGTCTCCACCTCCTACGCCGACTCAAGTCCCTCGGTGGTCCTGCACACGAGCTCCTCAGTGTTTACACAACATTCATACTTCCCAAGCTCACCTATGCCTCCTCCACCTGGTCTTCCTCCCTAAATGCCACACAACGTAAACACCTCGAAAAAGTGCAAAAGAGGCCATGCAAGATTATTCTCTACCCTTCCTACTCCACATATCAAGAAGCGCTCAACACACTGACCGACCCTTTAGACTCTCACTGACCATCACCACGACCTCATCTGCAAATTTGGTAAGCAGCTTCTACACCGGCTCCTACTACCACCTGAGATCCCTAGTCCGAGAATTGCTCTTCGACACCACAACCGCATCCAGCCCAGCCCATACGTGCACGAACTGATCGCTATAAGAACAGCCCAGTCCCAACCATTGTAAAAATTATCGATAACTTGTAATAAATCAGTGTACTCACTCCCAGTAAACACTACTCCTTGCACTGTCACTATGTTGAAATGAACTGTAGTTTGAGCTTTTCCCCAGCTAGTTATTATATGTCTTATTTGTGTCACTCATGTTACTTGTATATTATTTGTAATTCGTAACCTATTCCCCAAATATGTAACTGTATATTTTCAGTCTTCTGGCTGCCAAGCTCTTTCAATAAACCGTTAATTATTATTATTATTATTATTATTTATATGTTGGCCCATACCAACTCACTCCCCTGAACCCTCCTCCCCAGCGGACTATCAACAAGTTCTTGCCATAAGGTACTATCTCATTTGGCCAAGGAATGGAACCAGTGATGAATAGTGGTGAACAGTGCTTAACTCAGTGAAAAACAACTCGGCAGTTGAGTCTTACCCAAGCTAGCTAACCACCTTCACACAGTGAGGTCCCAGGTACCCAGTTATACTTCCCCTGAGACTCCACGATAGAGAGGCCTGGGACCACACCTCACCCACTTGAATGAGTGAGTCATGTCGACCACGTGGTGTCCCCCAGATGCTACGACAACACGTAGTGAATGTTTTGCTACAGCATCATCATGTGAATTTCCTCATAACACCATCTGTGAGGTAACTGCTACATCATCAGGCCCCTCATAACGCCATCTGTGAGGGAGTTACTACACTACGTGTCTGGTGTTCAACATCTCACCTTACATGATCTACGCGTGCAAACATTAATCTGTATGTTCACTGTGTGCTCCTTCACCTTTCTCTAATGAGGGCTTTTGTTAAACCACCAATTTATGATGTACTAAGTCATTTGTGTCCAATATATACTTTCGAAAAGCCCTTGTTTGGGGAAGGTAGGAGAGAGTAGTCGTCATTATTGTCCAAGCCACATTATTTATTTCTATATATAAGTAATGCAGGCTGGTTTTTAAATACCTCAATCCCCTAACGGTGCCGTTTGTATATTAAGAAATACCGAAGCCATACAGTACAACACCAGCGAATATGAAGTATCACTGTAACCGGCAACTGTTACTCACTCATACCTACATACATATAGAGAGTCTTTACAGAATGATAGCAGACACGAGGAAGACGAACAACAAAAGGAGAAGAGTTAGAAGAAAATCAACTTCAAGCTAAGAAGAAGAATACCAAGACATTTCCTCCAAACAAGAAAACAACACACACAATCAAGCCGACCAAACACTGAGAAACCATGGCGGAACCCAACATGCACCGGACGCTTGACCTGACTCTATCCTGCCGCATCCAGGCGAGTTGCTGCTTAAAGTCCCTCACGCAAGCGCTGTTTAGCCACTGCACCTATTCTATCCTCCTAAAATTCACTTCAATCCCCCCTGCCACTAGCATGTTATGTATGTATGTATGTATGTATGTATGTATGTATGTATGTATGTATGTATGTATGAATGAATGATAACTGCAACTTTGTGTATTAAACCTCATTACTCTTACCGAAGTAATATAGTGCGTGGTTATGTTATGTCATGTTAGGATAGATTATAAACTACATTGGGTTACATTTCGTGAGGTTCGGTGACGCTACAGGAAGTTAGGTGAGGTACCTGGAGGTTAGGTGAATGTTGACTGACTGACTGACTGACTGACTGACAATTATTAGGAAGTGGTTCCAACACGTTCACACACAACCTATACTCATACCACAAGTCCAGAATTAGAGAGGATCATGTTATTGGATATATTTTCAACGATTTACTCAGTGTCTAACCAACTCTTTAGCGATTTAAATGTGGACCTAAAATTAGGTCCGTATATTTGTTTGTCGTGGTGGTGGTGGTGGTGTGCGCCCGTCCATCAGGTTGATTAACCACCAAAACCATAAAGGGTGCGGCCCTGCCGTTTCAGGGCATACACCACATCCATGGCGGTGACGGTCTTCCCTTTTGCGTGCTCGGTGTAGGTGACGGCGTCACGGATGACGTTCTCCAGAAACACCTTGAGGACGCCGCGGGTCTCCTCGTAGATAAGGCCGGATATACGTTTAACACCTCCACGCCGAGCTAGACGACGAATGGCGGGCTTGGTGATACCCTGGATGTTGTCACGAAGCACCTTACGATGACGCTTGGCGCCACCCTTTCCAAGTCCCTTGCCTCCTTTGCCTCGTCCAGTCATGTTGTTGTGGTTGCTACTACAGGTGGTCCTGGTGTGGCTTCGCCCACGGTTTGGTGGGAGTAGGTGGCGTGCTGTGGGCGCAGCGGTAGTATCGTTCATCCAAGGCCGTCCCTCCCTCTTGGAGGTGGGGCGTAGCTTGCGGATGACGCATGCGGCACTCGTGGCCAATGAGGTGGCCACTGAGGTGGAGAATGTCTGTATATAAGCCCGCCCGCCTGCCGGGCCGCCCGTATTGACTATTTCGTCGTCGAGATGGCCCGTACTAAACAGACTGCCCGCAAGTCCACTGGAGGCAAGGCTCCACGGAAGCAGCTTGCCACCAAGGCAGCTCGCAAGTCCGCCCCAGCCACCGGTGGTGTCAAGAAGCCCCGTCGTTACAGGCCCGGAACCGTCGCCCTTCGTGAGATCCGTCGTTACCAGAAGAGCACAGAGCTACTCATCAGGAAGCTGCCCTTCCAGCGCCTGGTGCGTGAGATCGCCCAGGATTTCAAGACTGACCTGCGCTTCCAGTCGTCTGCCGTCATGGCTCTGCAGGAAGCCTCTGAGGCTTACCTGGTGGGTCTTTTCGAGGACACCAACCTGTGTGCCATTCACGCCAAGCGCGTTACCATCATGCCCAAGGACATCCAGCTGGCCCGGCGCATCCGCGGAGAGCGTGCTTAAGTCCTCTTCCTTGGGGAAAAACAAAAAGCACAACAAAACCTACCAGACATCTATAACTCGGCCCTTCTCAGGGCCAAAGAACTGTTCTGAAGATAATTTTCATGACAATCGAAATGGTTGGTGGGCGGAGAGCGTTAATTTCGGTTACCCAAATCGCCTAACGGTAAGTTGGTAACATTCGTGGAGGTACGATTGTATAGTAGGTCATCAATTCGGGAGGTGGGTGGGTGCAACAAACAAGAGCTAGTAACAAATAAATATATAAAGAAGAAGTAAGTAAATAAATAAATAAAATAAAAGAACATACAATAAAAAAAAAAAAAAAAATTGTTTACATGAAATAGGCGTGCTGCAAACAAGAAATGAAGCCCAAACACACTCCATGTATGTCACTTTGCAGTGGGTTTACAACTACTCCACGCAGAATTTATTTATTTATTTATTATGTTTCGATTTAGTCCGGTTTCTACGCCAATAGAGAATGCAGATTATTATAATTTTTTTTTTATTTATTTCCCTCTCAATATATCACTGTCGGTAACTGTCTCTTTAACATGTAACTGTGGCTCCGATGGAGCCGATTAAGTTGTAGTAGTGGGATGGCGTGTTTGTTGTGCACAAGTAACCTCTTACTTGGAAGAGGTGTACTTGGTGACAGCCTTGGTGCCCTCAGACACGGCATGCTTGGCCAGTTCACCGGGCAGCAAGAGTCGGACAGCTGTCTGGATTTCCGGACTTGTAATGGTGGAGCGTTTGTTGTAGTGCGCCAGGCGGGAAGCCTCGGCAGCGATGCGCTCGAAGATGTCGTTCACGAAAGAGTTCATGATGGACATAGCTTTGGAGGAGACTCCTGTGTCGGGGTGCACTTGCTTCGGTACCTTGTAGATGTAGATGCTGTAGCTTTCCTTCCTCCTGCGCTTCTTCTTCTTGTCACCCTTGGCAATGGCCTTCTGGGCCTTTCCAGCCTTCTTGGCAGCCTTTCCGGAAGTTTTGGGAGGCATGGCGGCACAGTTACTCGTGGCGCGGAGCGAGAGAATTGAAAACTGGCCCGACTAACTTTTCCTTATATACCGAGCGGGCCGCTCAGGATCAGACTGGCTGCAGCTACGGCTCTCTTACATTGGTTGGGTCCGCGAGACAGCCACCTGGCCTGATCCTGAGCTTGGTATAAAAGACCAAGGTGGCGGGCGGAAATTTAACTCCTAGCACGAAAAGCAGCAGCAGCAACATGTCAGGACGCGGCAAGGGAGGCAAAGTGAAGGGCAAATCAAAGTCCCGTTCTAGCAGGGCCGGACTCCAGTTCCCCGTGGGTAGAATCCACCGTCTCTTGCGTAAGGGCAACTATGCTGAGCGCGTTGGTGCAGGTGCCCCTGTGTACCTTGCAGCCGTCATGGAGTACCTGGCAGCAGAAGTGCTCGAGCTGGCCGGTAACGCCGCCAGCGACAACAAGAAGACCCGCATTATCCCACGTCATCTTCAGCTTGCCATTCGCAATGACGAGGAGCTGAACAAGCTCCTGTCTGGAGTCACCATTGCCCAAGGGGGTGTCCTTCCTAACATCCAAGCTGTGCTCCTCCCCAAGAAGACAGAGAAGAAATAAGAACCCAAGGTTCGTTCACACAAGACAACCTAACCAAACAGGCTCCTTTCGGAGCCACAGGATATCACTTAAAGAGAGAAATATACGACATCAACGTTTTGCAGGATAACACTCTATTTTACGTCAAATTAGCATAGTATTGTGGAAATAGAGTGAAATTGATTTTGAATGGTGTAGATGGGAAGGGCGGTTGTGGGGGCGGTTGTGGGGGCCTGGGGTGGGGGACTTAAACGGGACTTAGAAGGGCGCAAGAAGCAGCAGCAGCCAGGGAGGCGACCTTATTTTCAGTCAGGTTCATACACAAAGAAATACATCAGATTCATTGACAGTACAGTACACATTTACCAGTGTGGGCTAGCCAATTTGGGATAAAGAGCAAGAATGTAATGTCCTCAATGAAGTAATGACATAGTTCAAGATACAATAAGTGAGGTGGCCTGAAGTCTTTGACAGTGTCACATTCAATAATATAGTAGTGCTTTAAAGGTGTATCACCAAGTTTACATGCTGAGTGTTCCGGTATGGGTACAGCGTTACTAACTAGCCAGATGTGTCTGTATCCTAACCTAATTCTGGCCACGACTACATCACACAGGCAGGCAGGAGCAAGTTGTTTGGACACTCTTCCTAGCCCCCTTGGTCCCTGTTCACCTACCTACTGTAGCAGTAAGTAGGTACCTGTTGTAAATCGAAAGGTTGCCAATTCGTATTCAGGGAAAGTTGTTGGAGCTTCTAAACTTGAACTGACACAATCCGAGGAGTGGTGACCGGAGGATCACAGACACTATCTCTCCCACTACAAATCCCTTCCTAACCTCCTGCTCCTTCCTATGTCCTCCCAAAATTGAACCATGCTATCGCAAAGGTAATAATACAGGTAGAGACAACAACATATTTTCCTATTGTCTTATTATATATTAATAACAGAAACGCTGCCGCCATCCCGGAGGCTTTACATTGTCTCACTGTTCATTCCCTCCACAATTCTTCCTCTTACTTCTTCTTCTTCTTCTTCTTCTTCTTCTTCTTCTTCTTCTTCTTCTTCTTCTTCTTCTTCTTCTTCTTCTTCTTCTTCTTCTTCTTCTTCTTCTTCTTCTTCTTCTTCTTCTTCTTCTTCTTCTTCTTCCATCAATACTTTATTAACGGTGTATGTAAGTTTCACCATGTTTTGCACTACAGCGGTAGAGCAAAGTATATTTTGTTAGCAATAAACCAAAAGCATATTTTATGGCCTAATCATCACTACATAGAACACCACCCATAAAGCATGATACTAGTAGACCACAAAAACTGCTATAAACCCCCAAAGCATATTTTATTGCCTAATCATCACTACATAGAACACCACTCATAAAGCATGATACTATTAGACCACAAACTGCTATAAACCCCAATAATATACTATACTAGTGACTCTAATTGTGTTACCCAATATTATACGAAATAATACTATAAAACATAATAATAAACACACTAATAGTGTATATTAGTTGAATGCACAATCTGATGAGAAGTCAAAAAAAAAAAAAAAAAAAATAGCAACAACCTAGAAAGAGTGTAGAGTATTTTTGTGCAAACTATTATACTAGTAGATGGTCTAAGATAACTGTATGTGAAGGAAAAGGTGTGCTCTCCACTCAAACTTTCTTTTTATGAAATCTCCTACTCCCCAGCTGAGCGGTACGCCCAATGGGAAACAAAACGTGGCACATAACACGCCGCCCGCCAGCTCTGGCTCGGTGAATAGGAATCAGTAATCGGGCGGAGTATAAACAACACCGCCGCCAATGTGCTCCTCCCATCTCTGAGGAAATCTGGCGGGCAACTTAGTATTATATTAGCATGTAATAATAATAACAATAATAATAATAATAATAATACTACTACTAATAATAATAATAATAATAATAATAATATTAATAATAATAATATTAATAATAATAACATGCAATTTCATTTTATAACACATACTAACAAAATAGTGTATAGCCTACTATACTTAACTATAATAGGTTAGGTTGCGTAGGAGGATCTAAAAAGTACAGTAGTATACACACACACACACACACACACACACACACACACACACACACACACATACATATAGACAACAAACTAAATTAGAAACCACACGTCAGTGAAGTTATCAAATCCTCCAGTTTCCGTCTCCACCTCCTACGCCGACTCAAGTCCCTCGGTGGTCCTGCACACGAGCTCCTCAGTGTTTACACAACATTCATACTTCCCAAGCTCACCTATGCCTCCTCCACCTGGTCTTCCTCCCTAAATGCCACACAACGTAAACACCTCGAAAAAGTGCAAAAGAGGCCATGCAAGATTATTCTCTACCCTTCCTACTCCACATATCAAGAAGCGCTCAACACACTGACCCTTTAGACTCTCACTGACCATCACCACGACCTCATCTGCAAATTTGGTAAGAAGCTTCTACACCATCCCCGACACCGGCTCCTACTACCACCTGAGATCCCTAGTCCGAGAATTGCTCTTCGACACCACAACCGCATCCAGCCCAGCCCATACGTGCACGAACTGATCGCTATAAGAACAGCCCAGTCCCAACCATTGTAAAAATTATCGATAACTTGTAATAAATCAGTGTACTCACTCCCAGTAAACACTACTCCTTGCACTGTCACTATGTTGAAATGAACTGTAGTTTGAGCTTTTCCCCAGCTAGTTATTATATGTCTTATTTTTGTCACTCATGTTACTTGTATATTATTTGTAATTCGTAACCCATTCCCCAAATATGTAACTGTATATTTTCAGTCTTCTGGCTGCCAAGCTCTTTCAATAAACCGTTAATTATTATTATTATTATTATTATTTATATGTTGGCCCATACCAACTCACTCCCCTGAACCCTCCTCCCCAGCGGACTATCAACAAGTTCTTGCCATAAGGTACTATCTCATTTGGCCAAGGAATGGAACCAGTGATGAATAGTGGTGAACAGTGCTTAACTCAGTGAAAAACAACTCGGCAGTTGAGTCTTACCCAAGCTAGCTAACCACCTTCACACAGTGAGGTCCCAGGTACCCAGTTATACTTCCCCTGAGACTCCACGATAGAGAGGCCTGGGACCACACCTCACCCACTTGAATGAGTGAGTCATGTCGACCACGTGGTGTCCCCAAGATGCTACGACAACACGTAGTGAATGTTTTGCTACAGCATCATCATGTGAATTTCCTCATAACACCATCTGTGAGGTAACTGCTACATCATCAGGCCCTCATAACGCCATCTGTGAGGGAGTTACTACACTACGTGTCTGGTGTTCAACATCTCACCTTACATGATCTACGCGTGCAAACATTAATCTGTATGTTCACTGTGTGCTCCTTCACCTTTCTCTAATGAGGGCTTTTGTTAAACCACCAATTTATGATGTACTAAGTCATTTGTGTCCAATGTATACTTTCGAAAAGCCCTTGTTTGGGGAAGGTAGGAGAGAGTAGTCGTCATTATTGTCCAAGCCACATTATTTATTTCTATATATAAGTAATGCAGGCTGGTTTTTAAATACCTCAATCCCCTAACGGTGCCGTTTGTATATTAAGAAATACCGAAGCCATACAGTACAACACCAGCGAATATGAAGTATCACTGTAACCGGCAACTGTTACTCACTCATACCTACATACATATAGAGAGTCTTTACAGAATGATAGCAGACACGAGGAAGACGAACAACAAGAGGAGAAGAGTTAGAAGAAAATCAACTTCAAGCTAAGAAGAAGAATACCAAGACATTTCCTCCAAACAAGAAAACAACACACACAATCAAGCCGACCAAACACTGAGAAACCATGGCGGAACCCAACATGCACCGGACGCTTGACCTGACTCTATCCTGCCGCATCCAGGCGAGTTGCTGCTTAAAGTCCCTCACGCAAGCGCTGTTTAGCCACTGCACCTATTCTATCCTCCTAAAATTCACTTCAATCCCCCCCTGCCACTAGCATGTTATGTATGTATGTATGTATGTATGTATGTATGTATGTATGTATGTATGTATGTATGTATGATGATGAATGATAACTGCAACTTTGTGTATTAAAACTCATTACTCTTACCGAAGTAATATAGTGCGTGGTTATGTTATGTCATGTTAGGATAGATTATAAACTACATTGGGTTACATTTCGTGAGGTTCGGTGACGCTACAGGAAGTTAGGTGAGGTACCTGGAGGTTAGGTGAATGTTGACTGACTGACTGACAATTATTAGGAAGTGGTTCCAACACGTTCACACACAACCTATACTCATACCACAAGTCCAGAATTAGAGAGGATCATGTGATTGGATATATTTTCAACGATTTACTCAGTGTCTAACCAACTCTTTAGCGATTTAAATGTGGACCTAAAATTAGGTCCGTATATTTGTTTGTCGTGGTGGTGGTGGTGGTGTGCGCCCGTCCATCAGGTTGATTAACCACCAAAACCATAAAGGGTGCGGCCCTGCCGTTTCAGGGCATACACCACATCCATGGCGGTGACGGTCTTCCTTTTTGCGTGCTCGGTGTAGGTGACGGCGTCACGGATGACGTTCTCCAGAAACACCTTGAGGACGCCGCGGGTCTCCTCGTAGATGAGGCCGGATATACGTTTAACACCTCCACGCCGAGCTAGACGACGAATGGCGGGCTTGGTGATACCCTGGATGTTGTCACGAAGCACCTTACGATGACGCTTGGCGCCACCCTTTCCAAGTCCCTTGCCTCCTTTGCCTCGTCCAGTCATGTTGTTGTGGTTGCTACTACAGGTGGTCCTGGTGTGGCTTCGCCGAATCGAATCGAAAAATGCTAGTGACAGGGGGGAAGGAGGTTCAGGAGAAGAATAAAGGGAGGATTGAAGTGAATTTTAGGAGGAGAGAACAGATGCAGTGGCTAAACACCGCTTGCGTGAGGGATTATAAGATGGGGGCAGCAGCAACAACCCGGCTGGACGCGGCAGGGAGGCGACAAGACAAGGCCAGGCTAGCGTCAGGTCAAGCGTCAGGTCAAGCGTCAGGTCAGGCGTCAGGTGCGTGTTGGGTTGGGCAATGGATGTTCAGTGCTTGGTCGGCTTGATTGTGTTTTGGTTTCTTGTGTGGAGGGGATGTCTTGGTCTTCTTAGCTTGATGTCGATTTTCTTCTCTCTCTCCTTCTCTTCTTGCTCTCTTGAATTGTCCATTCGTTTGTGTTTGGGTCTTCTTGTTCGTCTTCCTCGTATTTTAAGTCCTCATAGGTGTGGAAGAATTCAGAGAGGGAGAGGTTGACCACGTGGGCTTCAGCACCACTGGCCGCGTGGGCTTCAGCACCACTGGCCGCGTGGGCTTCAGCACCACGGGCCACGTGGTGTTCTTGGTTCTGTGTGGTGGGCTGCTTCTGTTGAGTTTTCTTTTCTTGGTTTTTCTTTACTGCTGGTTTTTTCTTTTCTTGGGAGCGTACAGCAAGGAGGGCCTCTTTGTAGCTCAGTTTTTTCTCAAGACGAGCCTTGGCTACCCTGCATTCCTCCTTCCATCTGGGGCAGGTCCGGTCGGCGGAGGAGTGTGGGCCACCACAGGCAACGCATTTTTTCTCTGTGTTGGGGCAGGCCGTGTAGCGGTGTCCAGGGCTGCCACACATGGAGCAGGTGTCTTCCTGCGCCTCACACTTGTTTACAGTGTGTCCATAGTGCTGGCATTTGTAACACCGTTTCGGTCTGCAGTAGGGCTTGACTGGCATAGTTACCCACGCCAGTTGAGCTTCCTTGGGTAGGGTGGAGTGGTGTCCGATGAGGGCAGTGGTGTCGGACAGCTTCTTCACAACTTGGAGCTGCTGCTCCTTGAGGAGCTCACTCAGCTCTGCTTTGTCCATGTGGGCAATTTCGGCGTGGGAGATTACACCCAGCTTCAAGTTGTCCCACATGAAGGCAAACATTTTAAAAGGAATGCCGTTGATGTCTGGGATCTCCGCGAGTTGAGCGGGCATGCCCATCTCGGCGAAGGTGATCTTGATGTCACCATGGAGCTTTAGGCGTTCTACCTTGGTGACCCCCACGATCCCATTAGCTTCGAAAAACTTCTGGAGAACTAGGAGGTTTAGTTTCTTGGGGCAGGTCGGCGTGTCCGGACGTATCCGCGCCACGTTAACAAACTCGTATCCGTTCATGGTGAGGGAGAGAGAGTGTCTGGGCCCACGGTTTGGTGGGAGTAGGTGGCGTGCTGTGGACGCAGCGGTAGTATCGTTCATCCAAGGCCGTCCCTCCCTCTTGGAGGTGGGGCGTAGCTTGCGGATGACGCATGCGGCACTCGTGGCCAATGAGGTGGCCACTGAGGTGGAGAATGTCTGTATATAAGCCCGCCCGCCTGCCGGGCCGCCCGTATTGACTATTTCGTCGTCGAGATGGCCCGTACTAAACAGACTGCCCGCAAGTCCACTGGAGGCAAGGCTCCACGGAAGCAGCTTGCCACCAAGGCAGCTCGCAAGTCCGCCCCAGCCACCGGTGGTGTCAAGAAGCCCCATCGTTACAGGCCCGGAACCGTCGCCCTTCGTGAGATCCGTCGTTACCAGAAGAGCACAGAGCTACTCATCAGGAAGCTGCCCTTCCAGCGCCTGGTGCGTGAGATCGCCCAGGATTTCAAGACTGACCTGCGCTTCCAGTCGTCTGCCGTCATGGCTCTGCAGGAAGCCTCTGAGGCTTACCTGGTGGGTCTTTTCGAGGACACCAACCTGTGTGCCATTCACGCCAAGCGCGTTACCATCATGCCCAAGGACATCCAGCTGGCCCGGCGCATCCGCGGAGAGCGTGCTTAAGTCCTCTTCCTTGGGGAAAAAGAAAAAGCACAACAAAACCTACCAGACATCTATAACTCGGCCCTTCTCAGGGCCAAAGAACTGTTCTGAAGATAATTTTCATGACAATCGAAATGGTTGGTGGTAGGAGAGCGTTAATTTCGGTTACCCAAATCGCCTAACGGTAAGTTGGTAACATTCGTGCAGGCACGAATGTATAGTAGGTCATCAATTCGGGAGGTGGGTGGGTGCAACAAACAAGAGCTAGTAACAAATAAATATATAAAGAATAAGTAAGTAAATAAATAAATAAAATAAAAGAAAATACAATAAAATACAATAAAATAAAATAAATTGTTTACATGAAATAGGCGTGCTGCAAACAAGAAATGAAGCCCAAACACACTCCATGTATGTCACTTTGCAGTGGGTGTAAAAGTACTCCACGCAGAATTTATTTATTTATTTATTATGTTTCGATTTAGTCCGGTTTCTACGCCAATAGAGAATGCAGATTATTATAATTTTTTTTTTTTTTTATTTCCCTCTCAATATATCACTGTCGGTAACTGTCTCTTTAACATGTAACTGTGGCTCCGATGGAGCCGATTAAGTTGTAGTAGTGGGATGGCGTGTTTGTTGTGCACAAGTAACCTCTTACTTGGAAGAGGTGTACTTGGTGACAGCCTTGGTGCCCTCAGACACGGCATGCTTGGCCAGTTCACCGGGCAGCAAGAGTCGGACAGCTGTCTGGATTTCCCGACTTGTAATGGTGGAGCGTTTGTTGTAGTGCGCCAGGCGGGAAGCCTCGGCAGCGATGCGCTCGAAGATGTCGTTCACGAAAGAGTTCATGATGGACATAGCTTTGGAGGAGACTCCTGTGTCGGGGTGCACTTGCTTCAGTACCTTGTAGATGTAGATGCTGTAGCTTTCCTTCCTCCTGCGCTTCTTCTTCTTGTCACCCTTGGCAATGGCCTTCTGGGCCTTTCCAGCCTTCTTGGCAGCCTTTCCGGAAGTTTTGGGAGGCATGGCGGCACAGTTACTCGTGGCGCGGAGCGAGAGAATTGAAAACTGGCCCGACTAACTTTTCCTTATATACCGAGCGGGCCGCTCAGGATCAGACTGGCTGCAGCTACGGCTCTCTTACATTGGTTGGGTCCGCGAGACGGCCACCTGGCCTGATCCTGAGCTTGGTATAAAAGACCAAGGTGGCGGGCGGAAATTTAACTCCTATCACGAAAAGCAGCAGCAGCAACATGTCAGGACGCGGCAAGGGAGGCAAGGTGAAGGGCAAGTCAAAGTCCCGTTCTAGCAGGGCCGGACTCCAGTTCCCCGTGGGTAGGATCCACCGTCTCTTGCGTAAAGGCAACTATGCTGAGCGTGTTGGTGCAGGTGCCCCTGTGTACCTTGCAGCCGTCATGGAGTACCTGGCAGCAGAAGTGCTCGAGCTGGCCGGTAACGCCGCCCGCGACAACAAGAAGACCCGCATTATCCCGCGTCATCTTCAGCTTGCCATTCGCAATGACGAGGAGCTGAACAAGCTCCTGTCTGGAGTCACCATTGCCCAAGGGGGTGTCCTTCCTAACATCCAAGCTGTGCTCCTCCCCAAGAAGACAGAGAAGAAATAAGAACCCAAGGTTCGTTCACACAAGACAACCTAACCAAACAGGCTCCTTTCGGAGCCACAGGATATCACTTAAAGAGAGAAATATACGACATCAACGTTTTGCAGGATAACACTCTATTTTACGTGTAATTAGCATAGTATTGTGGAAATTGAGTGAAATTGATTTTGAATGGTGTAGATGTGAAGGGCGGTTGTGGGGGCCTGGGGTGGGGGACTTAAACGGGACTTAGAAGGGCGCAAGAAGCAGCAGCAGCAGCAGCAGCAGCCAGGGAGGCGACCTTATTTTCAGTCAGGTTCATACACAAAGAAATACATCAGATTCATTGACAGTACAGTACACATTTACCAGTGTGGGCTAGCCAATTTGGGATAAAGAGCAAGAATGTAATGTCCTCAATGAAGTAATGACATAGTTCAAGATACAATAAGTGAGGTGGCCTGAAGTCTTTGACAGTGTCCCATTCAATAATATAGTGCTTTAAAGGTGTATCACCAAGTTTACATGCTGAGTGTTCCGGTATGGGTACAGCGTTACTAACTAGCCAGATGTGTCTGTATCCTAACCTAATTCTGGCCACGACTACATCACACAGGCAGGCAGGAGCAAGTTGTTTGGACACTCTTCCTAGCCCCCTTGGTCCCTGTTCACCTACCTACTGTAGCAGTAAGTAGGTACCTGTTGTAAATCGAAAGGTTGCCAATTCGTATTCAGGGAAAGTTGTTGGAGCTTCTAAACTTGAACTGACACAATCCGAGGAGTGGTGACCCGAGGATCACAGACACTATCTCTCCCTTCCTAACCTCCTGCTCCTTCCTCTGTCCTCCAAAAATTGAACCATGCTATCGCAAAGGTAATAATACAGGTAGAGACAACAACATATTTTCCTATTGTCTTATTATATATTAATAACAGAAACGCTGCCGCCATCCTGGAGGCTTTACATTGTCTCACTGTTCATTCCCTCCACAATTCTTCCTCTTACTTCTTCTTCTTCTTCCACCAATACTTTATTAACGGTGTATGTAAGTTTCACCATGTTTTGCACTCCAGCGGTAGAGCAAAGTATATTTTGTTAGCAATAAACCAAAAGCATATTTTATGGCCTAATCATCACTACATAGAACACCACCCATAAAGCATGATACTAGTAGACCACAAACTGCTATAAACACCCAAAGCATATTTTATTGCCTAATCATCCATCACTACATAGAACACCACTCATAAAGCATGATACTATTAGACCACAAACTGCTATAAACCCCGAAAATATACTATACTAGTGACTCTAATTGTGTTACCCAATATTATACGAAATAATACTATAAAACATAATAATAAACACACTAATAGTGTATATTAGTTGAATGCACAATCTGATGAGAAATCAAAAAAAAAAAAAAAAACATAACAATAACCTAGAAAGAGTGTAGAGTATTTTTGTGCAAACTATTATACTAGTAGATGGTCTAAGATAACTGTATGTGAAGGAAAAGGTGTGCTCTCCCCTCAAACTTTCTTTTTATGAAATCTCCTACTCCCCAGCTGAGCGGTACGCCCAATGGGAAACAAAACGTGGCACATAACACGCCGCCCGCCAGCTCTGGCTCGGTGAATAGGAATCAGTAATCGGGCGGAGTATAAACAACACCGCCGCCAATGTGCTCCTCCCATCTCTGAGGAAATCTGGCGGGCAACTTAGTATTATATTAGCATGTAATAATAATAACAATAATAATAATAATAATACTACTACTACTAATAATAATAATAATAATATTAATAATAATAATATTAATAATAATAACATGCAATTTCATTTTATATCACATACTAACAAAATAGTGTATAGCCTACTATACTTAACTATAATAGGTTAGGTTGCGTAGGAGGATCTAAAAAGTACAGTAGTATACACACACACACACACACACACACACACTTCGCTACTATATGCCAGACGCTCCCCCGGCTTGACACAACCACTCTCCCTGCTTACCTACCAGCCCCCCCCTTCCCACTGACTTAGTAGAAGTATTTGAAATAGCAAAACGCCTGGACAAACTAAAATTAAAACCCTCTACCACCCCCATTGACTTACCAATGAAACGCTTCAAGGAGTTCTCCCCGGAGCTTGCTAAACCCCTATGCTCCATCATCAATGCTTCTCTCAGTCAAGCCAGATGCCCAGCTGACTGGAAGACCTCTTATGTATCACCAGTGCCCAAGTCAACCAACCCACAATCCTTAAATCAGCTACGACCTATTGCAATCACCCCAATACCCAGCCTAATCTGTGAAAGTTTTGTGTTCGACTGGCTGGGCTTTTGCTGATATTGCAGGAGTCGTAGTAGACCCTCAGCAATTTGGCAACCTGAAAACTTCCTCCACCACTGACTGACTGACTGACTGTCTTGTCAGCTTTCTCGATTACATATACCGCCATCTCGAGAAACGAAAAACGTCTGTAGCTGTCGCCTTCATTGATTTCACTAAAGCGTTCGACCTAGTCGACCACAATATAATCATCAACTAAGCTATTGACCTCGGGCTTCGGAGAAGTCTTATTATACCAGGGCTTACAGACTTCCTCAGTGACCGACGCCAAGCTGTACGCTTCCGAGGGGCTGGCTGTCTCCACCTTTCAGTCACTCACCTGTGGCGTCCCCCAAGGCACCAAGATGGGACCACTCTGCTTCCTTATGCTCATCAATGATGCCCTAAGAGAAACCCCTGCTCGCTGGAAATATGTCGACGACTCCACCATTGGGATCAGCGTCAACAATTCTGCTCCAAACTATACCGCCCTTCATGATTTATTGAACAGTCTCCAAAACTGGGCCACCAACAACCATGGTTATGCA
>NW_024732746.1:0-1392 GCF_018991925.1 Homarus americanus
ATAATGATAGTGTGAGGGAAAGTGGAGGATAATGGTAGTGTGAGGGACAGTACCTTGATAATGGTAGTGTGAGGGACAGTACCAGGATAATGGTAGTGTGAGGGACAGTACCAGGATAATGGTAGTGTGAGGGATAGTACCTTGATAATGGTAGTGAGAGGGACAGTGCCAGGATAATAGTAGTGTGAGGGACAGTGCCAGGATAATGGTAGTGTGAGGGACAGTACCTTGATAATGGTAGTGTGAGGACAGTACCAGGATAATGGTAGTGTGAGGACAGTACCTTGATAATGGTAGTGGAGGGACAGTACCTGATAATGGTAGTGGAGGGACAGTGCAGGATAATGGTAGTGTGAGGACAGTGCCAGGATAATGGTAGTGTGGGGACAGTACCAGGATAATGGTAGTGTGGAGGGATAGTACCTTGATAATGGTAGTGTGAGGGACAGTGCTAGGATAATGGTAGTGAGGGACAGTACCTTGATAATGGTAGTGTGAGGACTGCACCTTGATAATGGTAGTGTGAGGGACAGTACCAGGATAATGGCAGTGTGAGGGACAGTATGATAATGGTGGTGTGAGGGACAGTGCCAGGATAATGGTAGTGTGAGGGACAGTGCAGGATAATGGTAGTGTGAGAACAGTACCAGGATAATGAGTGTGAGGGACAGTGCCAGGATAATGGTAGTGTGAGGTAAAGTGCTAGGATAATGGTAGTGTGAGGGACAGTACTGATAATGGTAGTGTGAGGGACAGTACCAGGATAATGGTAGTGTGGGATAGTACCTTGATAATGGTAGTGTGAGGGACAGTGCCAGGATAATAGTAGTGTGAGGGACAGTGCAGGATAATGGTAGTGTGAGGGACAGTACCTTGATAATGGTAGTGTGAGGACAGTGCTAGGATATTAGTAGTGTGAGGGACAGTACCAGATAATGGTAGTGTGAGGGACAGTACCTTGATAATGGTAGTGTGAGGGACAGTGCTAGGATAATAGTAGTGTGAGGGACAGTACCAGGATAATGGTAGTGTGGGAGGGACAGTACCAGGATAATGGTAGTGTGAGGACAGTACCTTGATAATGGTAGTGTGA
This sequence comes from Homarus americanus, assembly GCF_018991925.1. Lineage (NCBI taxonomy): Eukaryota > Metazoa > Arthropoda > Malacostraca > Decapoda > Nephropidae > Homarus > Homarus americanus. Next base: position 1,094 of record NW_024732746.1, read on the forward strand.
GGGACAGTACCTTGATAATGGTAGTGTGAGGGACAGTACCAGGATAATGGTAGTGTGAGGGACAGTAACAGGATAATGGTAGTGTGAGGGATAGTACCTTGATAATGGTAGTGTGAGGGACAGTGCCAGGATAATGGTAGTGAGGGACAGTACCAGGATAATAGTAGTGTGAGGACAGTGCTAGGATAATGGTAGTGTGAGGGACAGTACCTTGATAATGGTAGTGTGAGGGACAGTACTGATAATGGTAGTGTGAGGGAAGTGACCAGGATAATGGTAGTGTGAGGGACAGTACCTTG
>NW_024732747.1:0-11020 GCF_018991925.1 Homarus americanus
CACTCGATCAGGGGACTTTTTTGTACTCGATCAGGGGAATTTGTTATACTCGATCAGGTGGCGTTATTATACTCTATAAGGGGACTTTGTTATACTCGATGAGGGGCCTTTGTTATACTCGATCAGTGTACTTTGTTATACTCGATCAGGGGACTTTAATGTCCTCGATCATGGGGCTTTGTTGTACTCGATGAGGGGCCTTGTTATACTCGATAAGGGGCCATTGTTATACTCGATCAGGGGACTTTGTTATACGCGATGAGGGGCCTTTGTTATGTTTGATCAGGGGACTTTGTTATACTCGATCAGGGGACTTTGTTATGCTCGATCAAGGGGCTTTGTTATACTCGATCAGTGGACTTTGTTATACTCGATCAGGGGACTTTGTTATACTCGCCCAGGGGCCTTTGTTTTACTCTATCAGATGACTTTGTTATACTTGATCTAGGGACTTTGTTATACTCGATCAGGGTTCTTTGTTATTCTTGATCAGGGGACTTTGTTATACTTGACTAGGGGCCTTTGTTTTACTCAATCAGGGGACTTTGTTATACTCGATGAGGGCCTTTGTTATACTCGATCGGGGGACTTTGTTATACTTGATCAGGGGACTTTGTTATACTCGATGAGGAGCCTTTGTTACACTCGATCAGGGGACTTTGTTATTGTCGATAAGGGGCCTTTGTTATACTCAATTAGGGGACTTTGTTATACTCGATCAGGGGACTTTGTTGTACTTGATGAGGGGCCTTTGTTATACTCGATCAGGGGGCTTTGTTATACTCGATGAGGGGGCTTTGTTATACTTGATCATGGGTCTTTGTTATACTCGATCAGTGGACTTTGTTATAATCGATCAGGGGACTTTGTTACACTCGATCAGGGGACTTTGTTACACTCGATCAGGGGATTTTGTTATACTCGATCAGGGGACTTTATTATACTGGATCAGGGGACGTTATTATACTCGATCAGGGGACTTTAATATACTCGATCAGGAGACTTTGCTATACTCGATCAGGGGGCTTTGTTATACTCTATCAGGGGACGTTGTTATACTCGATCAGGGGACTTTGATATACTCGATCAGGGGACTTTGTTTTACTCGATCAGGGGTCTTTGTTTTACTCGATAAGGGGCCTTTGTTATACTCGATCAGGGGACTTTGTTATACTCGATCAGGGCCCTTTGGTATACTCGATCAGGGGCCTTTGTTATACTCGATCAGGGGCCTTTGTTATACTCGATCAAGGGCTTTGTTATACTCGATCAGGGGGCTTTATTTATACTCAATTAAGGCTGTTGCTACTGATGAGGGCCTTTGTTATACTCGATCCAGGGTCCTTTGTTATACTCGATCGAGGGCCTTTGTTATACTCGATCACAGGACTTTGTTATACTTTCAATCAGGGGACTTTGTTATACTCGATTAGGGGCCTTTGTTATACTCGATCGGGGACTTTGTTATACTCGATCAGGGACTTTTCTTGCTACTCGATCAGGGCACTTTGTTATACTCGATCGGGGGACGTTATTATACTCGATCAGGGGACTTTGTTATACTCGATCAGGTGACGTTATTATACTCGATAAGGGGACTTTGTTATACTCGATCAGGGGACTTTGTTATACTCGATCAGGGGACTTTGTTTTACTCGATCAGGGGGCTTTTTGTACTCGATGTGGGGCCTTGTTATACTCGATAAGGGGCCATTGTTATACTCGATCAGGGTCTTTGTTATACTCGATGAATGGCCTTTGTTATGTTTGATCAGTTGACTTTGTTATACTCGATCAGAGGACTTTGTTATGCTCGATCAAGGGGCTTTGTTATACTCGTTCAGTGGACTTTGTTATACTCGATCACGGGACTTTGTTATACTCGATGAGGGCCTTTGTTTAACTCTATCAGATGACTTTGTTATACTGGATCTAGGGACTTTGTTATACTCGATCAGGGTTCTTTGTTATTCTTGATCAGGGGACTTTGTTATACTTGACTAGGGGCCTTTGTTTTACTCAATCAGGGGACTTTGTTTTACTCAATCAGGGGACTTTGTTATACTCGATGAGGGCCTTTGTTATACTCGATCGGGGGACTTTGTTATACTTGATCTGGGGACTTTGTTATACTCGATGAGGAGCCTTTGTTACACTCGATCAGGGGACTTTGTTATACTCGATAAGGGGCCTTTGTTATACTCAATCAGGGGACTTTGTTATACTCGATCAGGGGACTTTGTTGTACTTGGTGAGGGGCCTTTGTTATACTCGATGAGGGGGCTTTGTTATACTCGATGAGGGGGCTTTGTTATACTTGATCAGGGGTCTTTGTTATACTCGATCAGTGGACTTTGTTATACTCGATCAGGGGACTTTAATATACTCGATCATTGGACTTTGCAATACTCGATGAGGGGGCTTTGTTATGTTTGATCAGGGGACATTGTTATACTCGATCAGGGGACTTTGTTATACTCGATCAGGGGCCTTTGTTTTACTCGATGAGGAGCCTTTGTTACACTCGATCAGGGAACTTTGTTATACTCGATAAGGGGCCTTTGTTGTACTCAATCAGGGGACTTTGTTATTCTTGATCAAGGGGCTTTGTTATACTCGACCAGGGGCCTTTGTTGTACTCAATCTGGGGACTTTGTTATACTCGATGAGGGAACTTTGTTATACTCGATCAGGGTCTTTGTCATGCTCGATCAGAGACTTTATACTTGATCACGGGACTTTGTTATGCTCGATCAGGGGCTTTTGTTATACTCGATGAGGGAGCTTTGTTATACTCGATTAGGGGGGCTTTGTTATACTTGATTCGGGGACTTTGTTATACTCGATCAGGGATCTTTGTTTTACACGTTCAGGGGTCTTTGTTATACTCGTTGAGGGGACTTTGTTATACTCGATCAGGGGACTTTGTTATACTCGATCAGGAGACATTCTTTTACTCGATGAGGGGACTTTGCTATACTCGATGAGGGGCCTTTGTTATACTCGATCAGTAGACTATAATATACTCGATGAGGGGACTTTGCTATACTCGATGAGGGGCCTTTGTTATACTCGATTAGGGGACTTTGTTATACTCAATCAGGGGACTTTGTTATACTCGATAAGGGTACTTTGTTATACTCGATGAGGGGGCTTTGTTATACTTGATGAGGGGACTTTCTTATACTCGATCAGGGGACATTGTTATACTCGATCAGTAAACTGTTATACTCGATAAGGGGACATTGTTATACTCGATCAGGGGACTTTGTTATACTCGATCAAGGGACGTTATTATACTCGATCAGGGGACTTTGTTATACTCGATCAGGGGCCTTTGTTGTACTCGATCAGGGGCGTGTGTTATACTCGATAAGGGGCCTTTGTTATAATCGATTAGGGGACTTTGTTATGCTCGATCAGGGGACTTTGTTATACTCGACGAGGGGCCTCTGTTATACTCAATCAGGGGACTTTGTTACACTCGATCAGGGGCATTTGTTTTACTCGATAAGGTGGACTTTGTTATACTCGATAAAGGGACTTTGTTATACTCAATCAGGGGCCTTTGTTATACTCGAACAGGAGCCTTTGTTATACTCGATGAGGGGGCTTTGTTATACTTGATGAGGGGGCTTTGTTATACTCGATGAGGGGGCTTTGTTATACTCGATCAGGGGACTTTGTTATACTCGATAAGGGGACATTGTTATACTCGATCAGGGGACTTTGTTATACTCGATCAAGGGACGTTATTATACTCGATCAGGGGACTTTGTTATACTCGATCAGGGGCCTTTGTTATACTCGATTAGGGGACTTTGTTATACTCGATCAGGGGACTTTGTTATACTCGAAGAGGGGCCTTTGTTATACTCGATGAGGAGCCTTTGTTATACTCGATCAGGGGACTTTGTTATACTCGATCAGGGATCTTTGTTATACTCGATCAGTGGACTTTGCTATTTTCGATCAGGGAAGTTTGTTATACTCTATCAGGGGACTTTGTTATACTCGATCAGGGATCTTTGTTATCCTCGTTCAGGGGGTTTTGTTATACTCGGTCAGGTGACTTTGTTATACTCGATGAGGGGCTTTGTTATGCTCTATCAGGGGACTTTGTTATACTCTATCAGGGCACTTTGTTATACTCGATCAGGGATCTTTGTTATACTCGTTCAGGGGGCTTTGTTATACTCGATCAGGGAACTTTGTTATACTCGATTAAGGGACTTTGTTATATTTGATCAGGGGACTTTGTTTTACTCAATCAGGGGACTTTGTTATACTCGATCAGGCGACTTTGTTATACCTGATCAGGGGACTTTGTTATTTTCGATGAGGCGGCTTTGTTATACTCGATTACGGGACTTTGTTATACTCGATCAAAGGACTTTCTTATACCCGTTCAGTGGACTTTGTTTTACTCGATCAGGGGACTTTGTTATACTCGATCAGGCGACTTTGTTATACTCGATCAGGCGACTTTGTTATACACGATCAGGGGACTTTGTTATACTCGATCAGGGGACTCTGTTATACTCGATTAAGGGGCTTTGTTATACTTTATCAGGGGACTTTGTTATACTCGATCAGGGGCATTTGTTGTACTCGATGAGGGGCCTTTGTTATACTCGATCAGGGGACTTTGTTATACTTGATCAGGGCAGATCATTGGACTTTGTTATACTCGATCAGGGGACTTTAATACACTCGATCAGGGGACTTTGCTATACTCGATGAGGCCTTTGTTATACTCGATTAGGGGCGCTGTTATACTCGATCAGGGGACTTTGTTATACTCGACCAGGGGCCTTTGTTATACTCGATCCAGGGGCCTTTGTTATACTCGATCGGGGGACTTTGTTATACTCGATCAGAGGACTTTGTTATACTCGATATGGGGCCATTGTTATACTCGATTAGGGAAATTTGTTATACTCGATAAGGGGACTTTGTTATACTCGATGAGGGTGCTTTGTTATACTTGATCAGGGGACTTTGTTATACTCGATCAGGGGAATTTGTTATGCTCGATGATGGGCCTTTGTTTTACTCTATCAGATGACTTTGTTATACTTTGATCTGGGGACTTTGTTTTACTCGATCAGGTGACCTTTTTTTACTCAATCAGGGGACTTTGTTATACTCGATCAGGGGGCTTTGTTATACTCGATCAGGGGATTTTGTTATACTCGATCAGAAGACTTTGTTTTACTCGATCAGGGGACTTTGTTATACTCGACCAGGGGCCTTTGTTATACTGGATCAGGGGCCTTTGTCATACTCGATAAGGGGACTTTGTTATTCTTGATGAGGGGCCTTTGTTATACTCGATGAGGGGACTTTTTATACTCGATCAGGGGACATTGTTATACTCGATGAGGGGACTTTGTTATACTCAATGAGGAGCCTTTGTTATACTCGATCAGGGGACTTTGTTATACTCGATCAGGGAACCTTGTTGTACTCGATCAGGGGGCTATGTTGTACTCGATGAGGGGCCTTGTTATACTCGATAAGGGGCCATTGTTATACTCGATCAGGGGACTTTGTTATACTCGATCAGGGGACTTTGTTATACTCGATCAGGGGACTCTGTTATACTCGATTAAGGGGCTTTGTTATATTTGATCAGGGGACTTTGTTATACTCGATCAGGGGCCTTTGTTGTACTCGATGAGGGGCCTTTGTTATACTCGATCAGGGGACTTTGTTATAGTTGATCAGGGCAGATCATTGGACTTTGTTATACTCGATCAGGGGACTTTAATATACTCGATCAGGGGACTTTGCTATACTCGATGAGGGGCCTTTGTTATGCTCGATTAGGGGCCTTTGTTATACTCGATCAGGGGACTTTGTTATACTCGACCAGGGGCCTTTGTTATACTCGATCAGGGGACTTTGTTATACACAATCAGGGGACTTTGTTATGCTCGATCAGGGGCCTTTGTTATACTCGATCGGGGGACTTTGTTATACTCGATCAGAGGACTATGTTATACTCGATGAAGGGGCTTTGTTGTACTCGATCAAGGGCCTTTGTTATACTCAATAGGGGGCCATTGTTATACTCGATCAGGGAAATTTGTTATACTCGATAAGGGGACTTTGTTATACTCGATGAGGGTGCTTTGTTATACTTGATCAGGGGACTTTGTTATACTCGATCAGGGGACTTTGTTATGCTCGATGAGGGGCCTTTGTTTTACTCTATCAGATGACTTTGTTATACTTTGATCTGGGGACTTTGTTTTACTCGATCAGGTGACCTTGTTTTACTCAATCAGGGGACTTTGTTATACTCGATCAGGGGGCTTTGTTATACTCGATCAGGGGATTTTGTTATACTCGATCAGGGGACTTTGTTTTACTCGATCAGGGGACTTTGTTATACTCGACCAGGGGCCTTTGTTATACTGGATCAGGGGCCTTTGTCAAACTCGATAAGGGGACTTTGTTATTCTTGATGAGGGGCCTTTGTTATACTCGATGATGGGACTTTTTATACTCGATCAGGGGACGTTGTTATACTCGATGAGGGGACTTTGTTATACTCGATGAGGAGCCTTTGTTATACTCGATCAGGGGACTTTGTTATACTCGATCAGGGAACCTTGTTGTACTCGATCAGGGGGCTTTGTTGTACTCGATGAGGGGCCTTGTTATACTCGATAAGGGGCCATTGTTATACTCGATCAGGGGACTTTGTTATACTCGATGAGGGGCCTTTGTTATGTTTGATCAGGGGTCTTTGTTATACTCGATCAGGGGACTTTGTTATGCTCGATCAAGTGGCTTTGTTATACTCGATGAGGGGCCTTTGTTTTACTCTACTAGGGGACTTTGTTATACTCGATCAGGGGACTTTGTTATACTCGCCCAGGGGCCTTTGTTATACTCGATCAGGGGACTTTGTTATACTCGATCAGGGAACCTTGTTATACTCGATCAGGGGGCTTTGTTGTACTCGATGAGGGGCCTTGTTATACTCGGATAGGGGCCATTGTTATACTCGATCAGGGGACTTTGTTATACTCGATGAGGGGCCTTTGTTATGTTTGATCAGGGGTCTTTGTTATACGCGATCAGGGGACTTTGTTATGCTCGATCAAGTGGCTTTGTTATACTCGATGAGGGGCCTTTGTTTTACTCTACTAGGGGACTTTGTTATACTCGATCAGGGGACTTTGTTATACTCGCCCAGGGGCCTTTGTTGTACTCGATCAGGGGGCTTTGTTGTACTCGATCAGGGGCATGTGTTATACTCGATAAGGGGCCTTTGTTATACTCGATCGTGAGACTTTGTTATACTCGATCAGAGGACTTTGTTATACTCGATGAAGGGGCTTTGTTGTACTCGATCAAGGGCCTTTGTTATACTCGATAAGGGGCCATTGTTATACTCGATCAGGGAAATTTGTTATCCTCGATAAGGGGACTTTGTTATACTCGATGAGGGTGCTTTGTTATACATGATCAGGGGACTTTGTTATACTCGAACAGGGGACTTTGTTATGCTCGATGAGGGGCCTTTTTTTTACTCTATCAGATGACTTTGTTATACTTTGATCTGGGGACTTTGTTTTACTCGATCAGGTGACCTTGTTTTACTCAATCAGGGGACTTTGTTATACTCGATCAGGGGGCTTTGATATACTCAATCAGGGGATTTTGTTATACTCGATCAGGGGACTTTGTTTTACTCGATCAGGAGACTTTGTTATACTCGACCAGGGGCCTTTGTTATACTGGATCAGGGGCCTTTGTCATACTCGATAAGGGGACTTTGTTATTCTTGATGAGGGGCCTTTGTTATACTCGATGAGGGGACTTTTTATACTCGATCAGGGGACGTTGTTATACTCGATGAGGGACTTTGTTATACTCGATGAGGCCTTTGTTATACTCGATCAGGGGACTTTGTTATACTCGTCAGGAACCATTGTACTCGATCAGAACTTTGTTGTACTCGATGAGGGGCCTTTGTTATGTTTGATCAGGGGTCTTTGTTATACTCGATCAGGGGACTTTGTTATGCTCGATCAATTGGCTTTGTTATACTCGATGAGGGGCCTTTGTTTTACTCTACTAGAGGACTTTGTTATACTCGATCAGAGGACTTTGTTATACTTGACCAGGGGCCTTTGTTGTACACGATCAGGGGCCTTTGTTGTACTCGATCAGGGGCGTGTGTTATACTCGATAAGGGGCCTTTGTTTTAATCGATTAGGGCACTTTGTTATGCTCGATCAGGGGACTTTGTTATACTCGATAAGGGGGCTTTGTTATACTCAATCAGGAGCCTTTGTTATACTCGAACAGGGGCCTTTGTTATACTCGATGAGGGGGCTTTGTTATACTCGATGAGGAGGCTTTGTTATACTCGATGAGGGGGCTTTGTTATACTCGATCAGGGGACTTTGTTATACTCGATAAGGGGACTTTGATATACTCGATCAAGGGACTTTGTTATACTCGATCAGGGGACGTTATTATACTCGATGAGGGGCCTTTGTTATACTCGATGAGTGGACTTTGTTATACTCGATCAGGGGACTTTGTTATACTCGATGAGGGGCCTTTGTTATACTCGATGAGGAGCCTTTGTTATACTCGATCAGGGGACTTTGTTATACTCGATCAGAGGACTTTGTTATACTCGACCAGGGGACTTTGTTATACTCGATCAGGGATCTTTGTTATACTCGATCAGTGGACTTTGCTATATTCGATCAGGGAATTTTGTTATACTCTATCAGGGGACTTTGTTATACTCGATTAGGGATCTTTGTTATCCTCGTTCAGGGGGCTTTGTTATACTCGGTCAGGTGACTTTGTTATACTCGATGAGGGGTTTTGTTATACTCTATCAGGGGACTTTGTTATACTCTATCAGGGCACTTTGTTATACTCGATCAGGGATCTTTGTTATACTCGATCAGGGGCCTTTGTTGTACTCGAAGAGGGGCCTTTGTTATACTGGATTAGGGGGCTTTGTTATAGTTGATCAGGGCAGATCATTGGACTTTGTTATACTCGATCAGGGGACTTTAATATACTCGATCAGGGGACTTTGCTATACTCGATGAGGGGCCTTTGTTATACTTGCTTAGGGGCCTTTGTTATACTCGATCAGGGGACTTTGTTATACTCGACCAGGGGCCTGTGTTATACTCGATCATGGGACTTTGTTATACACAATCAGGGGACTTTCTTATACTCGATAAGGGGCCTTTGTTATACTCGATCGGGGGACTTTGCTATACTCGATGAAGGGGCTTTGTTGTACTCGATCAAGGACCTTTGATATACTCGATAAGGGGCCATTGTTATACTCGATCAGGGAAATTTGTTAGACTCGATAAGGGGACTTTGTTATAATCGATGACGGGGCTTTGTTATACTTGATCAGGGGACTTTGTTATACTCGATCAGGGGACTTTGTTATGCTCGATGAGGGGCCTTTGTTTTACTCTATCAGATGACTTTGTTATACTTTGATCTGGGGACTTTGTTTTACTCGATCAGGGGACCTTGTTTTACTCAATCAGGGGACTTTGTTATACTCGATTAGGGGGCTTTGTTATACTCGATCAGGGATTTTGTTATACTCGATCAGGGGACTTTGTTTTACTCGATTAGGGGACTTTGTTATACTCGACCAGGGGCCTTTGTTATACTGGATCAGGGGCCTTTGTCATACTCGATAAGGGGACTTTGTTTTCTTGATGGGTGGCCTTTGTTATACTCGATGAGGGGACTTTTTATACTCGATCAGGGGACATTGTTATACTCGATGAGAGGACTTTGTTATACTCGATGAGGAGCCTTTGTTATACTCGATCAGGGGACTTTGTTATACTCGATCAGGCGACTTTGTTGTACTCGATTAGGGGGCTTTGTTGTACTCGATGAGGGGCCTTGTTATACTCGATAAGGATCCATTGTTATACTCGATCAGGGGACTTTGTTATACTCGATGAGGGGCCTTTGTTATGTTTGATCAGGGGACTTTGTTATACTCGATCAAGGGGCTTTGTTATACTCGATCAGTAGGCTTTGTTATACTCGATCAGGGGACTTTGTTATACTCGATCAGGGGCCTTTGTTTTACTCTATCAAATGAATTTGTTATCCTGGATCTAGGGACTTTGTTATCCTCGATCAAGGTTCTTTGTTATTCTTGATCAGGGGACTTTGTTATACTCGATCAGGGGACTTTGTTATACTCGATCGGGGGACTTTGTTATACTCGATGAGGGCCTTTGTTATACTCGATCTGGGGACTGTTATACTCGATAAGGGGCCTTTGTTATACTCAATAAGGGGGACTTTATTCGCTCGATCAGGGGCTTTATTATATACTCTCGATCAGGGGCTTGTTATACTTGATCAGGGTCTTTGTTATCTTTCGATCAGTGGACTTTGTTATACTCGATCAGGGACTTTAATATACTCGATCATTGGACTTTGCAACCTCGATAGAGGGCTTTGGTATTATATTTGATCAGGGGACTTTGTTATACTCGATCAGGGGACTTTCTTGTACTTGATGAGGGCTGCTGGCCTCTCGGAAATTAGGGGCTTTGTTATACTCGATCAGGGGACTTTGTTATACTCGATCAGGGGCCTTTGGTATACTCGATCAGGGGCCTTTGTTGTGCTCGATCAGGGGCGTGTGTTATACTCGATAAGGGGCCTTTGTTTTAATCGATTAGGGGACTTTGTTATGCTCGATCAGGGGACTTTGTTATACTCGATGAGGGGCCTCTGTTATACTCGATCAGGGGACTTTGTTACACTCGATCCTGGGTATTTGTTTTCCTCGAAAAGGTGGACTTTGTTATACTCGATAAGGGGACTTTGTTATACTCAATCAGGGGCCTTTGTTCTACTCGAACAGGAGCCTTTGTTATACTCGATGAGGGGGCTTTGTTATACTCGATGAGGGGGCTTTGTTATACTCGATGATGGGGCTTTGTTATACTCGATCAGGGGACTTTGTTATACTCGA
>NW_024732748.1:0-7850 GCF_018991925.1 Homarus americanus
AAAGGCAGTGGAAGCGCCCCTTTGAGAAAAATCCCGAACCAGCACAAGAACACTTAAATCTACTACACAAAATGAACTGTCCGTGACCCGTGGAAGGATAGCGTCTGTGACTGGGATGAATGAGACACACTGTAAAATTTAGACACTTATATTCCCTCCAACACTACAAACACAATCAAATAATGGTACACCAATATGCGCACCTCTTAACTTAAACTTTAACCACTACTCTGGGGAATAAAAGTTGTACATGACATAGAAATTATTAGAAACACAGGCAACAATAAATTTAAAGTATTAAGAAATGTTAATTGCACATATGAACAGGCCTTAAGGGCTTTCACAAAATAATATCAGTCACTTAGGAAATGGTACTAAAAATAAGAAATTAAATACTCCACAATGAATAGGCCTTAAGGGTCTTCAACAAAATAATATCAGTCACTGAGGAATGGTAATAAAAGATAAGAAATGAAATACTCTACAATGAATAGGCCCTAAGGGCTTTCAGCAAAATAATATCACTCAACAAAATTATAGCACCCCAACAGGTGTACACTTCCTAACCTAACCTAACCACTGCTCTGGGGAACAAGGTTATACCTGAGATCAGAATTATGAAGAATTAGAGGCATTAAAAGAATCAAATCACAGTATCACTCTGGTTCCACTTAATGGCACAAACATTCAAAAAACACTACTATCAAAATTATTTAAGAAATATTAAACTACACACGTCAAGATAATATCAGTCTGAGGAATGGTGTTAACTACACCCGTGATAAGGAAGATAAAATGTTCCTCTAGGTATCTCCTAGAGTCCTAGACTCACGGTCTCAGTGTGTGACCATTAATATACTCAGATAGCCTCAGTGTACTCCCAGTGCGTCCATGGCAGGAAGAGAGTGAGCCAATCAGACCTTGCGCAGTTGAGAGAAACTTTAGCTTCCCGTTAGCAAGAGGGTTTCACTAGCTGCTCGGGACATGTGGGGTTGTGCACCGGAGTGGTAAGAACTGATCACCCACTGCTGATGCTGGTCCCGTGTCGTGTTAGTTGTCGGGAGCACTCGTTCACTCAAGAGATCCTTTGCTACCCCGCTAAACAGTGACAGGCCTACACTGATCGGTCCAATGGCGACAATCGCCACCCTCAATCATCAACGGCAGTCTCAAACGGCAGTCAATCTCTCGCGGTCAACTCCGGTCAACTCCAGTCAACTCCAGTCAACTCCAATCAAGTGGGTTCTGACGGAAACCCTGAAATGAACTCACTGTTAGCTCTAGTTTACTTTATCACTGCCCTATCTAACCCTGTCTGAGATCGAATGAGACTTACTTGTTATACTGCAATAGCGCAGCACAGGTGACTAGGCCACGTGACTATTTCTGATGGACGCGCGGAACGTCTTGTCTGTGTGAATGCTCTCCGGGACTGGGAGAGAACCTGCCTCGTGTCCTCTCAAGGCGTTAGCTTGGTCCTACGTGATATATTTACCGCCTAACTAATAACTCCTTGGGACACCCGTAACATTATTCAGACTGCTAAACGATCTATAATAATTTCAAATTCAATAATAGTCCCTTAACTTCATGAATCGCATCATTATTAATTCGGTAAATCACATTTAATATCATATAGGCCTAGTTCCGCAGTCTCTCGCTACGAGCAGGCAGCGCTCCCTCCCCTCAGATGACCTTGAACGCTCAGTATCACTCATGGCGGGGCATTTGAAATTACTCTGAAATTTCTGAATATTACAATCGACCCCCCTAAAAAAGACAGCACTGTCCTCATGTGCTGAGAAAACATGCATACGACCCCCCTAAAATTTTGTTCTAAGGACTGCACCTCACCCCTTTAACGTGCTAAATGCAGCATTTGTCTTCTCTTCTCTCCTTTTCTCTCCCGCTAACACTCGACCCCCCTAAAAAAAGACAGCACTGCCCTCATGTGCTGAGAGAACAACTTAGAACCCACCTTCAACTCTGTACTATTCCACTCGCAGCTAGCAACTCCATTTCTTCCTAGCCCAACTCAACCCAACCAGAACATCACGCTCCCCTTTTGCCTGGCCCTTAACTAGAGAACCAATGTCAAAATTAATACCAGCCCAAAACAAACATGCTCTCCTTTGGCCTGGCCCTTGAACTAAGAGGAACCAGTGTCAAAACAATACTCAGTCCACGTCTCCGAACCTCATGCCGGCAGACCAACCCTCTGACAATGTACCAGTCCATCTTAGTGAGGCCCTGGACATTACAACCATACTCTCAATCCCGCTCATGACCGCTCATGACAGCAACCACTACTCAACGCACATCTCTGACCTAACCATCTCTCCAATCCCCTCTGCCCTACTCACAACTCCTCCAACTCACCCCCTACAACCTGCCTTTTCTCATTACCATGCACCCTAAACTGTAATCGGTCGGCTTCGTCTTGTCTCTCAGCTGGAGGGCTCGATCAACCTCTCTGAACTACTTACGTACCCCTATATTTCCCACTTGGACCTCACACTTCCTTGACTGCTGGACGTGTGCCTGACATTCACCCCTTGTTTCCTCCCTGAACCGTTGAATGTGTGCCTGAGACTCCCACTTGAACCTGTTTACCTGTGCTTGATAATCCCTCTTTAGGTCTCCGAACTCCTCTCTCAGCTGTACCAAGGTCCCGCGGCCGTCTCTCTTCCTCCTCATACACATCTCTATTGTCAAGCCTAACCAACTCAGTCCGGGCACAAGGATGAGCATCAGTGCGAGTTCAATCCCTACCATTGCTAACCAACACATGATGGCGTTCATTATCCCAACCACAGTACTATCAGTCACGACATTAAAAACTACGCTCTGCTACCATTTGTAACCGGTCGGAATTTGCTGGACTTTAATTTCTCACTTGACTTGGGGTTTATTAAAATTTAATAGATGGTAAAGGCAGTGGAAGCGCCCCTTTGAGAAAAATCCCGAACCAGCACAAGAACACTTAAATCTACTACACAAAATGAACTGTCCGTGACCCGTGGAAGGATAGCGTCTGTGACTGGGATGAATGAGACACACTGTAAAATTTAGACACTTATATTCCCTCCAACACTACAAACACAATCAAATAATGGTACACCAATATGCGCACCTCTTAACTTAAACTTTAACCACTACTCTGGGGAATAAAAGTTATACATGACATAGAAATTATTAGAAACACAGGCAACAATAAATTTAAAGTATCAAGAAATGTTAATTGCACATATGAACAGGCCTTAAGGGCTTTCACAAAATAATATCAGTCACTTAGGAAATGGTACTAAAAAATAAGAAATTAAATACTCCACAATGAATAGGCCTTAAGGGTCTTCAACAAAATAATATCAGTCACTGAGGAATGGTAATAAAAGATAAGAAATTAAATACTCTACAATGAATAGGCCTTAAGGGCTTTCAGCAAAATAATATCACTCAACAAAATTATAGCACCCCAACAGGTGTACACTTCCTAACCTAACCTAACCACTGCTCTGGGGAACAAGGTTATACCTGAGATCAGAATTATGAAGAATTAGAGGCATTAAAAGAATCAAATCACAGTATCACTCTGGTTCCACTTAATGGCACAAACATTCAAAAAAACACTACTATCAAAATTATTTAAGAAATATTAAACTACACACGTCAAGATAATATCAGTCTGAGGAATGGTGTTAACTACACCCGTGATAAGGAAGATAAAATGTTCCTCTAGGTATCTCCTAGAGTCCTAGACTCACAGTCTCAGTGTGTGACCATTAATATACTCAGATAGCCTCAGTGTACTCCCAGTGCGTCCATGGGCAGGAAGAGAGTGAGCCAATCAGACCTTGCGCAGTTGAGAGAAACTTTAGCTTCCCGTTAGCAAGAGGGTTTCACTAGCTGCTCGGGACATGTGGGGTTGTGCACCGGAGTGGTAAGAACTGATCACCCACTGCTGATGCTGGTCCCGTGTCGTGTTAGTTGTCGGGAGCACTCGTTCACTCAAGAGATCCTTTGCTACCCCGCTAAACAGTGACAGGCCTACACTGATCGGTCCAATGGCGACAATCGCCACCCTCAATCATCAACGGCAGTCAATCTCTCGCAGTCAACTCCGGTCAACTCCAGTCAACTCCAGTCAACTCCAGTCAAGTGGGTTCTGACGGAAACCCTGAAATGAACTCACTGTTAGCTCTAGTTTACTTTATCACTGCCCTATCTAACCCTGTCTGAGATCGAATGAGACTTACTTGTTATACTGCAATAGCGCAGCACAGGTGACTAGGCCACGTGACTATTTCTGATGGACGCGCGGAACGTCTTGTCTGTGTGAATGCTCTCCGGGACTGGGCCTAGCCAGCGTCGCGTCTCACCAAGGCGTTAGCTTGGTCCTACGTGATATATTTACCGCCTAACTAATAACTCCTTGGGACACCCGTAACATTATTCAGACTGCTAAACGATCTATAATAATTTCAAATTCAATAATAGTCCCTTAACTTCATGAATCGCATCATTATTAATTCGGTAAATCACATTTAATATCATATAGGCCTAGTTCCGCAATCTCTCGCTACGAGCAGGCAGCGCTCCCTCCCCTCAGATGACCTTGAACGCTCAGTATCACTCATGGCGGGGCATTTGAAGTTACTCTGAAATTTCTGAATATTACATATATATATATATATATATATATATATATATATATATATATATATATATATATATATATATATATATATATATATATATATATATATATATATATATATATATATATATATATATATATACTGGACTTTAATTTCTCACTTGACTTGGGTTTATTAAAGATTATTAGATAGTAATTGCAGTGGAAGCGCCCCTTTGAGAGAAATCCCAAACCAGCACAAGAACACTTAAATTTACTAAACAAAATGACTTGTCCGTGACCCGTGGAAGGATAGCGTCTGTGACTGGGATGAATGAGACACACTGTTAAATTTATACTTATATTCCCTCCAACACTACAAACACAATCAAATAATGGTACACCAATATGCGCACCTCTTAACCTGAACTTAAAATACTACTCTGGGGAATAAAAGTTATACATGATGTTGAAATTATTAGAAACTCAGGCAATGCCTCATTAGAGGACAATAAGTTTAAAGTATTAAGAAATGTTGCTTGCACACATGAACCAGGCCTTAAGGGCTTTCAACAAAATATCAATCACTGAGAAAATGGTATTAAAAAAAATAAGAAATTAATAACTCTACAATGAATAGGCCTTAAGGGCACTCACCAAAATTATATCCAGCACTGAGAAAATGGTATAAAAAATCAGAACTTATTAACTCCACCCTGAATAGGCCTTCAGGGCGCTCAACAAAATTATATTACCCCAACAGATACACACCTCCTAACCTAACTTAAACACTACTCTGGGGAACAAAGGTTATACCTGAGATTGAGATTATAAAGAAATATTAAATGCACACAGCATACATTAGTAACTGAAAAAATAGTATTAACTACACACAAAAATATTGTCACTATTATTAAGAAGTTACTGAGTCCACCAATACTTGTGAACCATGCTTCCTAACCTAACACACACACAGATTCCACCTGCACTCCGTAGTCGTTTAAGGCACAACCAACAGGCACCCGTAGTTTAAGGCCCAAATCAGCCTTTCTCCACCTTGGAAAGTGTCTCTCTAAACTCCACTGACTCTTGGCCCCAGTGTGCGGCCCTGTATCACTCAGCTGGCTTCACTTTACCCCCAGTACATCCATGAAGCGGAAGGGAGTGAGCCAATCAGACCTTGTACAGTTGGGAGAGGCTTTAGCTTCCCGTTAGCAAGAGGGTTTCACTAAGCTGCTTGAGATATGTGGTATTGTGAGCCGAGGTAGAGGAGAGCTGATGACCCCAACGATCATCCCGTCGTCAGCTGGGCACCCAGACGGCTAGTCACACTCCAGAGATCCTTTGATACCCAGCTAAACAGTGACAGGCCTACACTGATCGGTCCAACGGCGACAATCGCCAATCCTCAATCATCAACGGCAGTCAATCTCTCGCAGTCAATTTCGCAGTCAATTTCTCGCAGTCAAGTGGGTTCTGACGGAAACCCTGAAATGAACTCACTGTTAGCTCTTGTTAATTTTATCACTGCCCTATCTAAACCCTGTCTGAGATCGAATGAGACTTACTTGTTATACTGCAATAGCGCAACACAGATGACTAGGTCACATGACTATTTCTGTGACGGACGAGCAGGGACGTCTTGTTGATCCCAATGCTTTCGCGTTACTGAGAGCTAGCCAGCCTCGTGTCCTCTCAAAGCGTTAGCTTAGGCCTACGTGACATATTTTCTGCCTAACTAATAACTCCTTGGGACACCCGTAACATTATTCAGACTGATAAACGATCTATAATAATTCCAAATTCAATAATAGTCCCTTAACTTCATGAATCCCATCATTATTAATTCGGCAAATTACATTTAATATCATATAGGCCTAGTTCCACACCCTCTCACTATGTGCGGGGAGCGCTCTCTTCCCTCAGACGACCTTGAAAACTCAGTATCGCCAATGGCGCGGCGTTTGAAATTACTCTGAAATTTCTGAATATATATATATATATATATATATATATATATATATATATATATATATATATATATATATATATATATATATATATATATATATAGCTTAGCACAGGCAGTTCCCAATAGAGAGGTTCACGGCGCCATCAGCTAAATGAACCGGTTTTGTGCGAAATATCCTGATCTGCAAGCAGCTTTTAGTGCTCTTGTGGTATGGTCGGTAGTGTTCCCTGGTCCCATGCATTAGGTCAAGGGTTCGAGTCCTGGCTGGTGAGGTCGTGATTATATGTTCAAAGTCCGCGTGTTATATGGACTAAAAATTAAGTATACATGGTACCTCGTGTTTCATACCAGCTGGATTCGGTAAAATGCTACTGACATCCACATAAGCAGCACGGGCAGTTCCCAATGGGAGGTTCACGGCGCCATCAGCTCGATGAACAGGCTTTGTGTGAAATATAACACAGTTTAGAACTGCTTTTAGTGCTCTTGTGGTATGGTCGGTAACATTCCCTGGTATGCATATATATATATGCATATATATATATATATATATATATATATATATATATATATATATATATATATATATATATATATATATATATATATATATATATATATATATATATATAAATTCACAATGAAAACGTGGATAAGATAAACGCCAATGATAAAATCACACGGGAAAAGGGAAACAACGGAGCACCTTAGCTTTCGTCTTTATTCAAGACCTCTTCGGAGGCAACTGGATTACATGGACAGAGAGAGGCTTAAATATACAGGGTGACCTTAAAAACATGAGGTCAGGTCATAATGATGTCATCCACTAATCCCTACACCAACACACACGTAGAGGAGCTTAAGAAAAGGGGGGTGACGTGACTAGTCAGGTCAGGTAAAAAATAAGGGACCCACAAAATAACTATCATACAACTATATCAAAGGTTTTCAAAGCATTTTTAACCTTGGGCCACTGACAAATAAATTTATGTAACATATTATCAGTTTTGAACTGACCATCACTAAGGTTTATTGATTTCAATTCCTTAATCAAACTAGCTTCAACCAGAAGTCTTTCTGTGACACAAGATGATTTAAATACTTCTAAGCTTTTTTCCCAAGCAATGGGGTGATTATTATTCCTAACATGAACGAACAAGGCACTGCTTTCAGATGCTGTTCTGATATTATACTTATGTTGTTTGATTCTGAGCTGCAGTGTTTTCCTGTCTGTCCTACATA
>NW_024732749.1:0-17329 GCF_018991925.1 Homarus americanus
CCGTCAGCCATTTTGTTCTAACTTTCGGGGATTCTAAAATAAGCTATAAATAAATAAATAAATAAATAAATAAAACAAGCATCTTTTGGTTTTCTAACCCATGAGCTGTGAGTCTTCATTATATACTTCAACATTACTGTAAACTAAGGCTAGAGGGGTGTGTACAGTACTAGTGGAGTCAAGACGAGAAGGTATTTCAAATCCATAAAGGGTTTTACAAGTGGAGAGTCTTACAAGTGGAGGGTCTTACAGGTGGAGAGTCTTACAAGTGGAGGGTCTTACAGGTGGAGAGTCTTACAAGTGGAGGGTCTTACAGGTGGAGGATTTTAATAAGGATAAATACAGCAAGTCTTACAGTTGAATCAGCCAAGTCGAGGAAAACTCTTAAGAGTCACGTAACTTCTACCTGGTGTTACCTGTAATCAAGCTGAGGTATATGTAAGAAGAATATTATCTCGTTACTATCCATTCCTCTTCCACTATCCTGCGAGGTGGTGTATTAATAGGCACAGATACTCATGATAAAGAAGGAATAAAGAAAAGACGCAAGATACCTATAAAATGCGACAGAATATACCCACACATGCGTAATCCTAACCCATCCCAACCCAACCCAACCCTATCCTACCCCCAGCTTCACCACAGTACACAAAGTCATTCTTGGTATCAGAATGACGCCTAAACACCCTGTATCGCCTAAGACACATTTGAATGGGATGGTTCGTTGACGGTTTTATTTCTTCGGTATAAACCAGAGAAGCAATTAGTTCGTGGGAACAGTGAGTCAAAATACTTCACATCAGCTTCGTTTACGACCTCCAGCTGATATTTACTTCTGTTGTCTATATCAATCACATTTTATAATGAAAAAAAAAATATGGTTAGTTACTTAAAAAATGAAAAAAACATCATACTTAGATACTTAAGAGTGAGGAAAAAAGATACTTAAGATACTTAAAAATAAAAACACTCTTTGATACTTAAATTAGGACAAAATAAACGGACATAAAGATTTAACTATGAGCGGTGGATATTACGACATGTACCGGCTATCAATACAGAGGCGCTATTTAGCCGTGAAGTTCTCTCAGAAACCCAACAAGACAATATGTGGTCACGTAAAATTTTCAGGTTAATTTTTAACACCATCCGTCATTTTAAACCTTGGCACCTGTAGATTAAGAAAATATATGGTGATATTTTTTCTGATGGGATAAAGGTCATATTTGTCCAGAGAAGTAAGAGAGGAAAAAAATCACTTGAGAGGCATGACGCACAGAGTGTCTAAGGTGATAAAAGATCATATACTACCATTTGGGTTTTCAAATTAAGTTCATTACATAAAATATCAAACTCATAAAGATTACAAAAGAACAGAACATCATGAGCTCTCTACAGCTATTGTCAGCGGTCAATATGCTGATGTACAGAAGCTACACAATGTTATTGGTGACTGTAATCCCAGGAAAATGATGCTCTTTTAAACTTGGTAACTGGAGCTGTAATGCCAGAAAATGCCAAATATGACAATCTATGTGCATATGAAGTTGGAAGACAAAATTATGAAAATTTTGTCAAGAAACGTATTGTTGGTCCATTGAGCATCTGGGAAAAGATGTCCAAGGTTAATCTTCTGTCGTGGAAAGCAGCAAATAAGACTTCAACCATCAAATTGCTATCACAAGTTATAGAACTTAAGCAGGACATACAGTATATGCATCACAGAAGGGCAGCACTGTACATATCAAGTCACCAGACACTGATGTGTTTGGCATATTAAAGCAGCCTCAACTTGGAGAAAATGCAAGTATGAAAACAGGAACTGGTGAGCGACGACACATTAGGCAGAGAGCCTTACAGGTTTCCATGCCTTCACAGGATCTGACTGCATTGGAAAATTTGTTGGCAAAGGAAAGAAAGCATGTTGGAGCACTTTGATGAAATCTAACACAAAAGTCCTAGATGCATTCAAGATGCTGAGTAGACCAAATGCCCTCCAGCAGACATGTTTATTGGTCTAAAGGAATTTGTATTTAAGCTTTACTGTCCACGAATGACTTTCACTAAACTGTCATAACTTAGATGGCATCTCTTCAAGAAAACGCAGGCAGAAGCTGGAGAACTACCAGCGACTGCAGCAACTCTAAAGTATCATATATTGAGAGGAAGGTATCAAGCTCTTCTGTGGTCTTGTGATGCAGACAGTGAAATGCTTTCACAATTAGAGCATGGCTGGAAGATTGACAATGACTGTTTCATACTAGTAATATCAGACCAACCACCAGCTCCAGAAGCAATCACAGAACTTGTTAAATGTGGATGTGGCGTCAGGAAGTGTGGATCATTGTCATGTTCATACAGAAAGAATCAGAAAGAATAGCATGACATGCACCGAGATGTGTAACTGTCAAGCAGATGATGAGAAATGCCTAAACAAGGTGAAGGAATCTGTTGTACACGGAAGACTCTGATGACGAGGAATGAAGCAATGTCGTAAATAATAACTTGTGACTTGTTTACACATGATGTATAACACTACAAACTTTTAATAAATATAAAACGGTGGTTCTAAGCTTTTCAGATAATGGTAATATGTATATGTTTAATTTCCAGTATTTGTCTTTAGCAAATAATTTTACTTACTGCAATCTCTTCTTTGCCAGAGACAGGATGGCATATATGAGCAGCCATGTTTGTAACACACTTATGATATTATAACAGCATTCATGATATATTATGTTAAATTGTAATCATATAATACTACATGTTCATAGGTTATTAGTCATGTTTTAAGTTAATTAGGACTTAATGGTAATACATCTGTGGTTCATTACGCCGCTCTTTAATAAAACTTCTTTAAAGGCATAAAACTTATAATAAACCGTTCAGAAGAAATGACACCACAGTTCCTTAACATAGTTTATAAGGATTATTATAATGTATGGTGTCAAAAATTAACATGAAATTTTTACGGGATTACTTAAGCTCCTACACTAAAACCTGCCGACCTAACCTAACCTTTTTACCCACCTCTACCTACTTACCTAACCTGACATAATCTAACCTAACCTGACGTAATCTGACCTAACCTGACATAATCTAACCTAACCTGACATAATCTAACCTAACCTGACATAATCTAACCTAACCTGACATAATCTAACCTAACCTGACGTAATCTGACCTAACCTAACATAATCTAACCTAACCTGACGTAATCTGACCTAACCTGACATAATCTAACCTAACCTGACGTAATCTAACCTAACCTGACATAATCTAACCTAACCTGACGTAATCTAACCTAACCTGACATATTCTAACCTAACCTGACATAATCTAACCTAACCTGACATAATCTAACCTAACCTGACGTAATCTGACCTAACCTGACATAATCTAACCTAACCTGACATAATCTAACCTAACCTCCCCGTCTGACATAAGCTAACCTAATCAAACCTAACTTTCCCACCTACCTAACATAACCTATCTACTTATTACCTACCTAACCTAACTTAACCCAACCTGACATAATCTAACCTAACCTATTGAAACTTAACTTAACCACCTACCTCATCTAACACCACTTTGTAATCTCTCTGTGCTACAGCTGACAGGATGAGTATGGGGGGCACAATAAACTAGCCTCTAAGTGGCAAAATTAACAAAACTAACCTAACCTAACCCAACCTGACTTAACCTAACCTGATCTGATCTATCCAACTTAAAAAACTTAGAATATATAATAAAGCCGTTAGGTTAATTTAGGCTAAATATGGTTGATTCATATTTTGTTTTGACAGAAATTCCCGGCAAAATAACGTATCTATATTGAAAACCACCGCCATGTTGGTTCCACGTTAACAAGACACGGATACACTACAGAATAACCCGCGTTCGTTTAACCTCAATTACTACAGTTTACTTTATAATCTTATTTCACAATCTTCACTACATCTCGCTTCACAATCTTCACTACATCTCGCTTCACAATCTTCACTGCATCTCACTTCACAATCTTCAGCCAGGTGAGGTTTATGGATCGGGCTTTTTGTGCGAGAGATAGGAAACGTAGGACTAGGGTATGTTTTCCTGGGGCTGGGATAGGGCATGTAGCCGAGAGGTTAGACAGAGTTTTGTCAGGGGAGAGTACCAATCCAGTAGTGTGTCTTAGTGTGGGGGGAAACGACATAGGTAAGGTTAGGAGTGAGGAACTTTTCAAGAGGTATAGGGAGGCGCTGGGGAAGATTAGAGATAGGGGAGGGGTCCCGATAGTATGTAGTGTCTTGCCTAGAAGAGGGGTTGGTCGTGAATGGCTGTCCAGGGCAATTGCTATTAATTGCCGACTGGAAATACATTGTGCAAACAATGGTTGGGCATTCATTGATGACGGGCAACGATTTTATGGCAACGACTACCTGTACTGTCGCGACGGAGTACACTTGTCTCGTGAGGGGGTAAAGACGTTGTCTGCATCCCTGGAGCGTGAAATTGTCACTCCGAAGGGGATTTTTAAGCCAGTAAGAGAATTAGGAAAATGGGAGTCAAAAACAAGCAGGTCACCAGGAAGTAGTGAAACAGAAGTAGATAATGCTGAAAATATAGTTAGTAATAACAAACATCAAAGTAATAAATGTAAAACAGATAGAGAAACGGAAGAAATATATTGAGTGTTATTATACTAATAGTAGAAGACGCAATGGCAACAAATCTAGGATGGGTTCAGGAGCAGGATGTAACCTGTTGGGGTTTGACCCAGGTGGGAGAGGTGGCGGTGTAGCAGTGTATATCAGGGTGTCATAAAAAAACTGCAATAAATCAAACATTAAAACAAATAGCGACAATGAAAGTATTTGGGTAGAGATTGGTGAGGGCAGTGAATCCGTAGTCATTGGTGTTATATATAGACTACCTAATTTGAGTAGGAACGATGGTAAATTGCTATGGGAGGAAATAAAGAAGGCATCTGATAGAAACAATGTATGTATTCTAGGCGATTTAAACTTTTCAGGCATAGATTGAAAAAATCAACTTAGCGATAATGAATCTGAAGATTTTATAGAAGTGGTACAGGATAGTTTTATATATAAATTTATAAACTTGCCCACTAGAGGAAATAATATCCTCGATTTAGTTCTCCGTAATAATGAAAATCTAGTAAAAGATGTTGGGATTGGAGACGAACTAGGAAACAGTGATCATAAAGGCATATATTTTTACATAATATGGGATGGCAGGAAGAAGGAAAATTCGGCCTTGATCCCGGATTTTAGGAATGCTAATTACGGTAGCATAAGGAGAGACCTAAGGGATGACCCTATGGTCAAAAAATTAATCCCCCCCACACCTCCGGAAACTGTCAACTTAGGACGGGATAACCCCGAATTTAATTTAGCAGCTACTTATGAACAATTTATTGCGACAATCAATAATGCCCAAAATAAACACATCCCTAAAAGAAAATTCAGATCGATACGGAACCAACCAAAATGGATGAATAATAGACTCTTAGATCTTCTAGGAAAAAGAAAGGAGTATATAGAAAAGTTAAGAAAGGCGAAAATCACTTACTTGGTTACTATCAGAACCTAACAAGACAGGTATAAACAGAAATTAGGAAAGCAAAGAGAAATTATGAAATCAAGGTAGCAAACGAATCGAAATATACCCACAAAGCTTTTTATCAACTGTATAAATCAAAGGTTAGAGATACAATAGGTCCCCTTAAAACTACGACAGGAGAAATGACTGATGATGAGTTAGAAATGTGTAGTACGTTAAATAGTCATTTTCGCTCCGTATTCACAAATGTAAACCTAGCACAGTTTCCAGAAGTTCATAAGGTATTTAACGACAGTATAGAAAATATGTTGATGAATATCAATATTACTAGTAACGATGTGCTTAAAGTAATTAACAAACTGAAGCCTCATAAATCGCCTGGTCCAGACGAGGTATATGCTAGAATATTAAAAGAATGTAGAGATGAGTTGAGTAATCCATTAGCAGTTTTATTTAATAAGTCATTAGAATCGGGCCTAGTGCCAGAAACTGGAAACTTACAAAATGTAGTTCCGATTTTCAAAGGTGATAAATCAATAGCATCAAATTACCGTCCCATTAGTCTCCACGTCAATCATAGGCAAGTTGCTAGAGTCAATTATTGCTACAAAAATCAGAAGCCACCTTGAAACATTCAACAATTCATTCTTCTCCTTGCGGGTTCACAGGGCGTTCTTGTCTCCTAGAATTTGCTTAGCTTTTTTCTCAGAAGTATTTGAGCGGTAGATAATGATAAGTCATATGATATAATTGTTAGATTTCAGTAAAGCATTCGATAGAGTCCTCTTGAGAGATTGATAAGGAAGGTAGAAGCACATGGAATAGGTGGATCAGTATTAAAATGGATTAGGTCATGGTTAACTGGTAGAAACAAAGAGTCAGCATAAATGGATTAAAGTCAGACTGGGGTGCGGTCAAAAGCGGAGTTCCCCAGGGATCTGTATTAGGCCCTCTGCTTTTTGTTATATTCATTAATGATCTTGATTTAGGCATAACTAGTAGGATTAGTAAATTTGCAGATGATACCAAAATGAGGAGAGTGATAAATTCAGACAGTGACTTTGAACACCTTCAAAGAGATCTAGATACCTTACATGAGTGGTCAGTAGACTGGCAAATGAATTTTAATAGTGATAAATGCAAGGTACTACAGATAGGGAAGACGAATACAAGCGTTAAGTATAAACTAGGTAACACGGAAATAGAAAACTCAGTTTGTGAAAAAAATCAAGGTGTATTTGTTAGCAACGACTTGAAACCTAGAAAACAATGTATTAGCGTTCGCAACAAGGCAAACAGGATTCTTGGGTTCATATCTAGGTCTGTGAGTAACAGAACTGCTGACGTTATCTTGAAACTTTACCTAGCATTAGTGAGGCCACACATGGATTATGCGGTTCAGTTCTGGTGTCCTTGTTATAGAATGGACATAGATTCTTTGGAGAGAGTACAAGAAGAATGACAAAAATGATCCATAATATTGAAAACCTTCCATATGAAGAAGACTGAAAAGCTTAGGCTTACATTCATTAGGCGTAGAGTTGGGAGATATGATGGGGGTGTACAGAAATTGGGTAAAATTTTAGGATTAACAAGGAGTAAAATAGAAAAGATGTTCTGAAAGCTCAAGTAATAACAGAAATAACTAGAACAAATGGCTTTAATTGAATGAAATTCCGATTCAGAAAGGATATAGGCAAGCACTGGTTTGGTAATAGAGTTGTGGATATGTGGAATAGGCTACCGAGTGCTATAGTAGGATCGGGGACGCTAGAGAGCTTCAAGACGAAGTTGGATAGGCACATGGAAGTGCTGGGATGGGTGTGAAAGGGATCTGCCCTGTATGGACCAGTCGGCCTCCTGCAGTATCCCACTTTCTTATGTTCTTATGTTCTTATGTTCACCTCACAATCTTTACTACATCTCACCTCACAATCTTCACTACATTTCACTTCACAATCTTCACTACATCTCACTTCACAATCTTCACTACATCTCACTTCACAATCTTCACTACATCTCACTTCACAATCTTCACTACATCTCACTTCACAACCTTCACTACATCTCACTTGACAATCTTCACTACATCTCACTTCACATCTTCACTACATCTCACTTCACAATCTTCACTACATCTCACTTCACAATCTTCACTACATCCCACTTCACAATCTCACTACTTCTCAATTCACAATCTTCACTACATCTCACTTCACAATCTTCACTACATCTCACTTCACAATCTTCACTACATCTCACTTCACAATCTTCACTACATCTCACTTCACAATCTTCATTACATCTCACTTCACAATCTTCACTACATCTCACTTCACAATCTTCACTACATCCCACTTCACAATCATCACTACATCTCACTTCACAATCTTCACTACATCCCACTTCACAAACTTCACTACATCTCACTTCACAATCTTCACTATATCTCACTTCACAATCTTCAATACATCTCACTTCACAATCTTCACTACATCTCACTTCACAATCTTTCACTACATCTCACTTCACAATCTTCACCATATCTCACTTCACAATCTTTACTACATCTCACTTCACAATCTTCACTACATCTCACTTCACATTCTTCACTACATCTCACTTCACAATCTTCACTACCTCTCACTTCACAATCTTCACTACATCTCACTAGACAATCTTCACTACATCTCACTTCACAACCTTTACTACATCTCACTTCACAATCTTCACTACATCTCACTTCACATCTTCACTACATCTCACTTCACAATCTTCACCATATCTCACTTCACAATCTTCACCACATCTCACTTCACAATCTTCACCAAATCTCACTTCACAATCTTCACCACATCTCACTTCACAATCTTTACCACATCTCACTTCACAATCTTCACTACATCTCACTTCACAATCTTCACTACATCTCACTTCACAATCTTCACTACATCTCACTTCACAATCATCACTACATCCCACTTCACAATCTTCACTACTTCTCAATTCACAATCTTCACTACATCTCACTTCACAATCTTCACTACATCTCACTTCACAATCTTCACTACATCTCACTTCACAATCTTCACTACATCTCACTTCACAATCTTCATTGCATCTCACTTCACAATCTTCACTACATCTCACTTCACAATCTTCACTACATCTCACTTCACAATCTTCACCACATCTGACTTCACAATCTTCACTACATCTCACTTCACAATCTTCACTACATCTCACTTCACAATCTTCACTAACACCATCCTTCATCACTACATATAACATCCATCATCACTACTTATAACACCATCCATCATCATCACTACATATAATACTATCCATCATCACTACATATAACACGATACATCATCACTACATATAACACCATCCACCATCACTACATATAGAACCATCCATCACGACATATAACACAATCCGACATCATTACATATAACACCAACCATCATCACTACATATAACATCATCCATCATCACTACATATATCTCCATCCATCATCACTACATATAACACCATCCATCATCACTACATATAGAACCATCCTATCATCACTACATATAATATCATCCATCATCACTACATATAACACCATCCAACATCACTACATATAACACCACCCATCATCACTACATATAACATCATCCATCATCACTACATATAACTCTATCCATCATCACTACATATAACACCATCCAGCATCACTACATATAACACCAACCATCATCACTACATATAACATCATGCATCATCAATATATATATATATAACACCCTCCATCATCACTACATATATTACCCTCTTATCATCACTACATATAACACCATCCATCATTACTACAATATAACGCCATCCTTCATCACTACATATAACACCATCCATCATCACTACATATTATAACACCATCCATCATCTTTACAAACACCATCCCTCTTTACTATAGTGATAAACAGAGCTTTATTTTGTTGTCAATTTCTTTAAATTCCAACCTTATTAAACCGTAATTCTTTCTGTATGGTCAAATTTTGATTTGACCTCAGTGAGAGAGCTGTTAGTGTCAGTACATCACAATGGTGTTCCGGCGCACTGTATCGAAGGTGACTAAGGTGGAGGTGAAGCCTTGCCAGATGAAGGAGAAGGGCCCCCGATCTAACAAACTGCAGACCACAAAACACACTAAGACCCAAAACAACAAGACCCAAAACAACAAGAAGAAGAAGGAAACTACCACTTTCTGCCGTGTACAAAAGGACCAGTACCTGCCATGGGGAGACTACATCTTCACCGGGAAAAAGACACAAAAGAAGCGCTGAACCTACGCTTCTGATATTTAAAAACACTGTAATAAAAAACATATTAACTGATTTTGTTTGTATTATTTATGCTTTTTTTTATTTTCATCTGTAAACGTGCTGTTTTGGGAATATATTTTGAGACATAATATTTAGGTACAGCAGTTTATTTCACTGTATCTACTTGTTTACCAAGTAACTGGACTTACAGTCTCCGATCGGGATTCTCAAAACAAATATTTGGCATCGAACTCCGTAAGTGAGCTCGTAATCTAGCCTGTAACTTACAGGACCTCAACACGATCAACCTGGATATAGTAGTCGCTATTTCCGGATTGCATGAAAAAAAATTAATAATATATGTTTTAATAATGCTTGTTAGACTTGTTTTATCATAGAATAATGAAGAAAATGTTTTGTACATCAACATACTAAAATACAATATTAGTTTTTTTTTACGACAAGAAGAGGCTTGGCTGTTCTATTTCTCGCTTTATGGAAGAGATGCAGCTTTTGTCTTCTTACAACTTTTCAAGTAATTTGTACCAAAATAGAAGATTTTTATTGTCCACATTTAGGGTATATTTTTTTTTATGACTGAATAAACTTGCAGATAGACCTTATTAATGTGGTATAGCTGTAAATATCCTTCAGTAATGAAATCCAAATATGAGGTCAAGTGAACATTTTTGCTTAGACTCCGCCTTTGTTAGGACCAAGTTATAACAAGTTATTCTGCCAAGTATCCAATAAGTACCCATGACTCAGAGTTAAATAATACCTAACCTAATCTAAGTTCATCAAACTTAATAAAAAAAGTGGGGCAAAAAATAAGTGGTAAAGAAATTTTTTTCTCAGAAAAAGAATTATATTCAGAGGTTTTTTATCCGATACCTTCAGTCGTGATTATTTTGATGCAAAATTAGTAAAATGTATTTAACCCTAACACTACCTCACCTTACCTAATCTTACCTTACCTTATCTAACCTAACCTAATGTTACCTAACCTAACCAAGCCGCAACGCTCATGACACAATTGAGTTCTCTAGAAAGTTTTAATTTCATTTTCTTTTTTTTAAAATACATTTGCAGAGACAACAAACTTTTGATAATTATTTCTCCAACATATCTATAAATCTGTTGATATATAAATTTAGGATAGGTTAGGTTTGGTGTGATTAGGATAGGTTAGGCTAGTTTAGGATAGTCTAAGTTAGCTTAGGAAAGGCTAAGTTAGGTTACGATACACTAGGTTAGGTTTTAATCTGCATGATATTTTTACTGAACTTTTAAACGATGTTATAATCCTGGCAGCAGGGTATCGATCACGAAAATAACACTTTGGTAGTTATAACATTTGATAAAGTTTATTATTACTGTAACATGAAACAAATAACTATAGCTGTACTTATCAATCCAGTATTAAATCTGTATTATCTTTGACCATCGCTCATTGGCCAGCTTATCTCTGCACTGTTCTCTGATATAATAAAGTATTGGTGAATGGGAATATTAATCATTTGTGAGTCACTTACTATAAAGGAAACTGTAGCGGATTCTATGGACAGTTGGGAATATTTTCACGGAATAAGTCGGAGTAACTCCCCTCTTGCCCAAAAGCGATCCAAGGAGTTAATTCACAGAGCGAAAATCTAGACGAGTCTTCCTTGTTTGTTTTAGGTCATAACAACGAAAAGTTTAATAATGTTTATTACAATGATTCAGGTTTTACTGTAATTCTTCTTTTTATATTTTTAGTATTTTGTAGATTTTTTTCACCCAGTTCATTTCTTGTTTAGATTCATTATTGCAATTATTTTTATTACAGAGTTGAATTAAAAGTTTATATCTAAGTATTTTACAGCTTCACAAATACTTTTATAAAATGTTGATACACACAGTGGACAGTTTTTAGTTCTTTCTTGAAATACCTCAGTATTACTCTGTTAAATTCTTACCATTTACACCTGACCATTTATTTATTTATTTTACAAATTGTTTAAAGAGAGAACATCACCAGCAGGATACAGATGATGAAGTAAATAGAAGTTTGTAACCTAACCCTACCCCCCACTGCTACCCCTCCCTCTTGTCCCACATTCTTACTCGTCACTCCTACCCCTTACTCCTACCCCTTACTCCCACCCCTTAATCCCACCCCTTATTCCCACCCCTTATTCCCACCCCTTGCTCCCACCCCTTCCTTCTACCCCTTACTTCTACCCCTTACTCCTACCCCTTACTTCTACCCCTTACTTCTACCCCTTACTCCTACCACTTACTCCTACCACTTACTCATACCCCTTACTCCCACCCCTTGCTTCCACCCCTTGCTTCCACCCTCTTACTCGTACCCCTTGCTCCCACCCCTTACTCCTACCCCTTACTGCCACCCCTTACTGCCACCCCTTACTCCCACCCCTTAATCACCCCTTAATCCACCCATACTTCCACGCCTTACTCACCCATACTCACCCTTACTCCCCCTTATCTCCCTTCTCCTTCCCTTCTCCCACCCCTTACTCCCACCCTTACTCCCATCTCTCCCTCTTCTCCCCATACTCCCACCTTACTCCCACCCTTACTCCCTGCCTCCCACCCCTTACTCACACCCCTAACTCCCACCCTTACTCCCACGCCTTACTCCCATGCCTTACTCCCACCCCTTACTCCCACCACTTACTCCCACCCCCTTACTCCCACCCCTTACTCCTACCCCTTACTCCTACCCCTTACTCCCACCCCTTACTCCCACCCTTACTCCCACCCTTATCAGCCCCTTACTCCCCACCCTTACTCCCACCCATTACTCCCACTTGCCTCCCATGTACTCCACCCCATACTCCCGCCCCTTACTCCTGCCTCCCGCCTTACTCGCCTTACTCCACCTTACTCACCTTACTCCCACCCATTACTCCCATCCCTTACTCCCACCCCTTACTCCCACCCCTTACTCCTACCCCTTACTCCCACCCCTTACTCCCACCCTTACTCCCACGCCTTACTCCCACCCCTTACTCCCACCCCTTACTCCCACCCCTTACTCCCACGCCTTACTCCCACCCTTCACTCCTACCCTTCGCTTCTACCCCCACTGTTACCCCCCACTACGCTGGTAATTGAAGACATCATACATTTGTTCACTTAGACACCACTTATTATTCAGGACCTAATGGCTATAATATCAGAGTCATTATTCTTAACTCAACTTTATATATATATATCAATTGTCCAAAACCTTCACCACAAGAAAGAAAAGAACAGTCGGGTATGGCAGAAAATGTAATAAACGAACATGGAGTAAGACATCAAGCTCCATATTGTAAACAAGATCATCGTCATTGTTTATTTATTGCGAGGAAAAATATTGTTCGCAATATAATTATAAAAACCTTCTGTAATTCATTCTCTTCATTACACTAAAGGTAATGAAGTATATAAAGAAAATAGTTTATAAATTACTAAAATAAAAATACGTATAAAACAGTAAAATAACATCTATTGATGGAATAGAAAAGAATTATATCGTAAGTGGGTAAAAGATTTCTTGGGTAGGTTTTAGAATACAATAACTGTTTTCTGCATTACAGCGATGGTTCCAAGTCAGAAATTATCCTTAAGTTTTGTGAATCAGTATTTACAGTTTTTCTTAAAGGGTGACTTAAGTTACGGTCACACGATCCCTTTGATGAGCAATTAATTTGGAGCAAGAAATTACGAGTAATTTCTTCCAAATGTGGTCACACGAGTGGCTCTTGGTTCAGTTACTACAGCAAGAAAAAAAAGTTAACGCCGCTGTGCGAGTAGAAGGGAGACGGAACATCACAACAACAATGCAGACGACGCAGCAGCTATCCTTGGTATTATTGTTATTATTACAAAGAAATGAGAGAAAGCGAAGAAAAACTATTGGGGACTCGTAAGTGGCTGGCGAGGAGGAGGAACGAGTGTTTAATATAGACTGGTTCAACTATCGTAGTTACAGTAGGGAGGTTTGTTAGTGTGTGGAGAATGACCGGCTGTATGGGCTTGTGTTTTGTAAACAAACACGCCAAAACACCACCCAAATAATAAACTCAGTGTGTCGTAAAAAACTGTTTGTGCATTTTATACATAATGTTATTGATCTATGTTATATATAGCCAAGGTAAATACTCGATAAATAAGCTTCGTGTCATTAAATATGGTATTAACCGGGTTTTGAACCGATAATCTTGCTCGAAATAGTCAAGAAATTGACTATCACGATTATCAATAAAAATGCTTCAAAAACTTGCTCGAATTTCTCGAAAATTGCTCGAAATAACTTTCCGGCAAGAAATTGCTAAAAAAAATGCGCCCATGTGACCAGTGCTTTAAGAATTGTATGATATCCTCATGGCAATGGAAACACACACACACACACACACTCACCCCATACACAGTCACACACTCACCATGCACAATCACACACACCCATACACACACCGTACATGCACAAACCATACACACACATACACACACACACACGATCACACACACCATACATACACACACCATACACATACACACACCATACACACATACACAAACACACACACACACACCATGCACACACCATACAAACAAACAAACACACACCATATACACACACACACACACACACAATGCACACACACACACCATGCACACTCACACACACACACACCATGCACACTCACACCATGCACACACACACACCATGCACACTCACACCATGCACACACACACACTAATTGTTTTAATTTAGTTCTTGGAACTCTTAAGTGGCAGCGCTTGATGTAAACACTTCTTGGCATTTTCTGTTTATCTAGTAGCAGGTATACACACAGATGTAATATGAGAAAATAAATTATGAATTCTGTCCAGGGAAGTGTTGTGAATATGACCTTGAGATAACACTTGTGTTAAGTGTGAATTTCCCTGTCTAGTGATATGTCCAACTACTACTCTGGGCCGCGAGACAGTGGTAGTGATTACAGATTGCCCACGAGGGGGCTAGTTTATTGAGCACCCCCTTACATCCTGTGCAAGGTGAAGCGCAGAAGCGTTTACAGTGCCCAACTGGGAAGCATGCGGAGTTCATGCTTGCCTTTATGACTCATGCATTAAGGGCGTAAAAGGCCTGAAGGGTCATGGGTTTTGTCAGCAAGTTACATAAAGTGACAATGATGAGTGTGTGGGGGGAAAATTCCCGGTACAATTTATCTGTTTATGGCAAGGTGTGGCAGGTCCCTATTAATGTGAGCGGTGTTTACTGAATCAGCTGACCCTGGCTCGACCTTTTGAGAGACGCAAGCCAAGTGATCTAAGAGTCGTGAATAACATGGTGAATTACTTGGTGTTATTCATTTGGGTGAATATTTGTATAAATCAAAGGTGCTGTCACACACACACACACACACACCACACGTGGCACACCACCAACACACAGTTACTGAGAAGGAGTTTGAGATTGTATTTAACGAAGTCTTAACTGGGAAAATGTTGTATGGCTTTTGTTATGGGGTAAGTTCTAGCGTGAACATTAAGACTATTTTCATAATTTTTTGTAACTAATATTTTTATCTGCCTGGTACAATTATTTATTAATTTGTATTGTAAGTTATGTCTTGATAGTCGATGTAATGTAACAATTTATTTTTTGTGTTAATGTTCATATAGATTGGTTCAGTGTTGCGGCTCTGACTCGTCAACGATGTTAATAAGCTCTTGAGTACATACTGCTGGTGAAACTATGTTATATTAACAACACGACAGACAAGTTCTATAATACCTTAACATTTAACAATAATTCAGCCTTAATTTAATTTTTCACCAACTTAAGACACATAACCCAGAAGGAAGTAAGACGGGCAACATAACGCGGGATATCGTGGCTTCACTAAGTGCAAATTATGGAACTTGAGGTAACATATTATGGGAAAATGCGAGCCCTGCTAAGTGGTTCTCCTCAACATGGACGCAAACATCAGATGGACAAAGAAACAGAAGAACCCCGGATATACATTCATTTATTCTACAAAAAAGTTACGTAAACGAGCGTTAAATACGTTTAAGTAATCACAGTTTACGAAGCTGAAGTCGAGATATTAGAAGATGAAGAAGACTTTAGCATATC
Organism: Homarus americanus; assembly: GCF_018991925.1. NCBI lineage: Eukaryota > Metazoa > Arthropoda > Malacostraca > Decapoda > Nephropidae > Homarus > Homarus americanus. The sequence continues at coordinate 16,019 of NW_024732749.1, forward strand.
AGTATACCCCACGACCGGCGCCAGGATGTTAAGTGTGCCATCAGGGTATATTAGCGCTGAGAGACGGGTGCTATCGTGGTATATTAGCATACCTTCACCCTGAATGGTATATCCAAAAGTACAGGATTTACTTCACAGATATTTAGTTATATCTATCGGTATATTATATAAATTATATCAATATATCTGTGTATACCAAATATGGCATCAGAGTATATCACCGTTTGCCATCATATTCTCTAAATAACCTCAAAGTATACCCCCAAATGTTTAATATCATACACTATAAATGACACTGTAGTATGTTAGTATATAATCAGGGTATAACATAAATAATATCAGCATTGTTTAGAATATCATATATATTAAGCGTGAGGAATGGATGTATATGATTCAATATATCACAGTTACATAAAGCGGTATGTCAGCTCATCAGCATATCACTAAAATGACATCAGAGTATAGGACACTATACTCCAATAAATACTGTCAGGTATCTAAGTATATCAGGGTAATCACTGAGAAGTGTCAGAACATATCAGCATATTCCTTGACTGGTAACAAAGCATATCAACATACTCAAAGTATAATCAATGTCTCCGGAATAAACAAGCCAGTGACAGCAGCATATATTTCTGAAAATCAGCTGTGAAATATGTTCAGAACAGCCCAAAGTATACTATAATACTAAGCAACATTTTAAATATACCAGTATACTTCTTAACAGTCAGGGAAAAAATCATTATACAGATTAGTGTCCTCGAAGCAGATCAACTTGTCTCCTGCTTTCTGGGGACCCATTAGTGGCATATCAGTATATCCAAAGAGACACATCGGAGTATATTACCATATATCCCAAGTGCCATGAAGGGATATCAACATACCTGAGTATATTAACTAGCTCTCATAGTCTTCCACTCTCTCTTAGATCCATCAGAATATGTCAGCATATCACCCTATCTTCTGAAGGTCCAGTTTACCTTGTTTCGAAAGTATGTCGAAGCATACTAACAGATCCCCTGAATGCCTTGAGAACATATCAGTATACTTCTAGGTTAATTCATATCATATCAGTATATCCCCTGAATCTAAGGTATAGCTAACCTCATTTCAAATTATTATTAGAGTATGTTAACATATTCCCTTAGAAGCATACCAGCATATCTCTTATGTCATTACAGTCAACCAGTATACGCTCAGAGATAGATGCAAGCATATCAGGGTATATTAGCATACCCTGTAAGAGAGATATGAGCCTAACTACATAACCAAGTATATCAGCATACCCCATATGCTCTTATAGTACATCAG
>NW_024732750.1:0-1960 GCF_018991925.1 Homarus americanus
ACACACACACACACAAAAGAGTGCGGTGGCATTTCCTGGAGGCGGAGCACCGAGAAAAATCATTAGCATGGTGGAGGTGTAAAAGACGTATTCAAGTTAGCTTAACATCCTTGGGGCTCCGGAAAGTGCATTAAATCTGCCCCCCCGCCCCTACCACAACCCTCCTCTTCCGACCCCCACCACTCCTCCCTTCCGCCTACCGACCCCCACCACCCGCCCACCCCTCCCTTCCACCTCCAACCACCACCACTCCCCTCCCATCCCCTCTTCCGCCCCCCACCACCCCTCCTCCCACAAGTTATTTACCCCGAATGTGTGATGGACTACAGCTCTTTTACACTCTCTCTCTCTCTCTCTCTCTCTCTCTCTCTCTCTCTCTCTCTCTCTCTCTCTCTCTCTCTCTCTCGACTGTTATCATCCTTTAGCTGATTCTTTACTCTATCCCTCCTCCCTCTTTCTTCTCCGTATCCTTTTTCTTCCTTCTTCTTTACCTGAACCCCGGTTGTTATATTATAAGGATGATAATTTAAGTGTTAAGTGACCATAGGATGATAATTTAAGTGTAAAGTGACCATAGGATGATAATTTAAGTGTAAAGTGACCATAGGATGATAATTTATGTGTTAAGTGACCATAGGATGATAATTTATGTGTTAAGTGACCATAGGATGATAATTTATGTGTTAAGTGACCATAGGATGATAATTTAAGTGTAAAGTGACCATAGGATGATAATTTATGTGTTAAGTGACCATAGGATGATAATTTATGTGTTAAGTAACCATAGGATGATAATTTATGTGTTAAGTGACCATAGGATGATAATTTATGTGTTAAGTGACCATAGGATGATAATTTAAGTGTAAAGTGACCATAGGATGATAATTTATGTGTTAAGTGACCATAGGATGATAATTTATGTTTTAAGTGACCATAGGATGATAATTTAAGTGTAAAGTGACCATAGGATGATAATTTAAGTGAAAAGTGACCATAGGATGATAATTTAAGTGTAAAGTGACCATAGGATGATAATTTAAGTGAAAAGTGACCATAGGATGATAATTTAAGTGTAAAGTGACCATAGGATGATAATTTAAGTGAAAAGTGACCATAGGATGATAATTTAAGTGAAAAGTGACCATAGGATGATAATTTATGTGTTAAGTGACCATAGGATGATAATTTAAGTGAAAAGTGACCATAGGATGATAATTTATGTGTTAAGTGACCATAGGATGATAATTTATGTGTTAAGTGACCATAGGATATTATATGCTGTAGTCTTTTAAGGATGATAGATTGCAGTAAATATTATAAAGAACTCAGCATCCTGGTTTAATAGTACTGTACCTCTATCATCTCAACCTAACCTAACCTAACCTAACCTAACTCCCTCTCTCTTACCCCAATAGGTGAAGATATGGTTACAAAATCGTCGGACCAAATGCAAAAAACAAGACGGCATCACCAACGCTGAGGCTAACGAACACAAGAACGCGGCTACCGGCAAGAATAAGAAAACCTCGACCTCCAACAACGCGCCACCTGTACTACCTGATCAGAACGCGAAGGTAAGCTAGGGGGGGGGTGGTCTTACTCCTGCTTGTGGAAGAAGGGTTGGGTGGATGGGGTGTGGTAATGGTGGAGGGAGTGGAGAGTGGGTGGATGGGGTGTGGTAATGGTGGGGGGAGTGGAGAGTGGGTGGATGGGGTGTGGTAATGGTGGAGGGAGTGGAGAGTGGGTGGATGGGGTGTGGTAATGGTGGAGGTGGAGAGTGGGTGGAGGGGTGTGATGTGGTGGAGGTGGAGAGTGGTGGATGGGGTGTGATAATGGTGGAGGGAGTGGAGAGTGGGTGGATGGGGTGTGGTAATGGTGGAGGGAGTGGAGAGTGGGTGGAGGGGGTGTGGTAATGGTGGAGGGAGTGGAGAGTGGGTGGAGGGGGTGTGGTAATGGTGGA
>NW_024732751.1:0-16199 GCF_018991925.1 Homarus americanus
TTTAATCACCAGTAATTAGATATTTATAATAACGTAGATATGAGGATAAATATTGAAAAATACGAGGGTGGAAATCACATTTACTTTTAATATTTACAAACACAGGTCATACAGAATATCAATAGCCTGTCCAATGGCCTCCCTTTTATATAGCCCCTGGAGCCTTCTTGGGACTGAGACACAAGGTTATATAGGTGGTTGGTTCCTCACAAACTGCTCACACTCGTCCTGGGTGTGTAGGAGGAGTCGGGACCAGTGTTTAGCTTGTCTTCAGGTTCCCACGCGTTCACTATCTGGGTCCAAATGGTCTCTATAGGGTTGAGGTCTGGGTAGCACTCACAAACAGTCATAGTAATCGCTTAACACAAGCAATGGCCCTATGCAATATTATATTTGTGATATTAAATGTTTCAATAAAAATACAACATTATTATTCTATTGGGTAAAGGAAAAGTTGTATTGTTTAACTGAAAGAAACTTATTGAATATGGACATAGAGATTTAGATGGCCAGTTCAAAAGGTCAATTTCATTCGACCTTTCCTCTGACCAGCGCTTCATCTCTCGTGCCGAGTGAACAAGGCAGTTGTCAAAGACGTGAACAATATTCATCAAACATAATTTGTTAACACTTATATCATGAATTGGCGCCTTCATATAGGTGAAAATGCGCGACTTATAAAAATACAATAGGCGAGTGTGGAGGCACGGATGGTGGGCAGCCTCCAGCAGCTCGAGGCAAACGTCAGAGATGATGGGAAATGCAAATTATTGTACACTGAAGAGGAAAAATACGAGATAACTGTATTATATACTGATGGAAAAAAGAACAAATTATTGATATTGAGGGAAAGGTGTTTGTTGATCAAGTAACCCAAATTAAGGAGCACATTTCAGTATTAACAGTATGGATAGATCTACGTAGCATTAGTTAAGGGCTGCAAATTGGTGCCATCTTTTACTGTAATAATACAAGACTAATACCATATATTGGAGTTTGATAAACTTTATATAGGACCAACTTTTCTAGACTATTACAAATTCTAAATTGCAATTTAAAATATGCATGCACCTTTTTGACCCGATCTAATGTTGACACTGGTGTATATACTATTGAACACAGTATGGTGGCTCACTGGCAAGGTACCTGTTGTGGATGATGGAGGCCTCGGCTTCGACTGGCAGATGCCTGAAGACGTGTTGAACTGGACGAGGCAGAGACAGGATTTTGAATGGTTCGTAAGTAAAATTTATGTTTTACCAGTGATGTTGGGGCTGGTGCAATGGAATTACTCTACTATAGAGAAAGAAGCTGTGGCTCTGCTTATGGCAATGGAAAAGTTTAACAGATATCTTGGCAACACCTACCAGAGAATTGTAGTTTACAGTGACCATAATTTATTACAGTTCAGAAGTCGAATGAAAAACAAGAATTAGAGACTTAATAGATGGTGATTAACTCTGCAGGGAAGGACTTGGTATGTTGTATAGGAGTGAGGGAAGGACTTGGTATGTTATGTGGGAGTGAGGGATGGACTTGGTATGTTGTGTAGGAGTGAGGGAAGGAATTGTATGCTGTGTAGGAGTGAGGGAAGGACTTGGTATGTTGTATAAGAGTGAGGGAAGGACTTGGTATGTTGTGTAGGAGTGAGGGAAGGACTTGGTATGTTAGGTGGGGGTGAGGAAAGGACTTGTTATCGACCAAATTGGGAGTGAGGACAGGACTTGGCATGTTGTGTAGAAAGTGAGGAAACATAGTATTGTGTGAGGAGTGAGGGATGGACTTGGTATGTTGTAGAAGTGAGGAGAAGGACTTACTTAAGTATAGTGTGGGGAGTGAGGGGAAGGACTGTGGTATTGTGTAGGGTGAGGAGGACGGACTTGGTATGTTGTGTAGAGTTGTGTAGGAGTGAGGGAAGGACTTGCAGTGTGGTGTAGGAGTGAGGGAAGGACTTGTAGTATTGTGTAGGAGTGAGGGAAGGACTTGCAGTGTGGTGTTGGAGTAAGGGAAGGACTTGCAGTGTGGTGTAGGAGTAAGGGAAGACTTGTAGCATTGTGTAGGAGTGAGGGATGGACTTGGTATGTTGTGTAGGAGTGAGAGAATTTCGTAGCAGATGCTCTATCTCATTCACCAGACTGAAAATAAAACACAAGTGTTTTATCTTTGGGGAGGGAGTTTTATAAGGCACTGAATATATTTGATTGAGAGGAAATTACACTGCTTCTTCAGAGGGTAAGACTATTTTTTATATATGTTCCTGTATGTAAACATTGTCTAGTATGTTATATATATTAATTTATAATAAGTATGTAATAAGTAAATCAGCTTAACGTTGTGCATTTGTTAGGTAAAATAGTATGGTAATTGGCGGCATGGTATCCACATTGTGTGGGTCACGGCAAGTGCAGGGAGGTAGACGAGCCTGGCTGGTGATAGTGTGTGGTGCAAGTGTGGTACAATTGGTCTGGACTCAGGATATATTTATATGGAGATAAGTGGTGTATACTTTTGTACTTTTCTAGTGTATGGTGAGGCTGAGGTTCGGGTTTGGGTTAATTTAGGCTGTGGTCATCTGTACTGTGCTTAAATTGTTCCTTTACTTGGCCTTTGTTTGTGGTCTGTTAACTTTATAATGTTAAGTTATGCATTTCATGATTCATCTTCAACATGATACCTATATTTTGAGTTAATATGAGGGTTATTATTGAGAACCTGGTGGAGATAATATAAGAGTCATTATAGTGTTTACCCTGCTTGTTGTTGTGACCACTCGTGTGACTTGACTTGTGGTAAATTCTTGATAAAGAGGAGTGCTGGCATAACAGTATGAAGAAAGAGTGATTTTAATTCTTGTGGCCTGCGATATATACAAAAAAACTATTTTTGGTTAATAAAATTTTAATTTCACAGGTATTAACAGAAAATACTACTCCAGGGAGGATGAGGACCATAACTTCGTGTACAGATGACGAGGCAACATCAAGATGGACAAGAGAAACGATCAAGAGTACAGTAAAGGATGAACATTGTCTAAATAACTCAGTCTACCAAACATGACAGGAAGTTGTATTGTATATATGTAAGTGTTAGTTAAATACGTCCACATAAATATTAAAACAGATTATAACAGTGTGTTGAAATCTTATCTACTGACTACTGTAGAAATACTGTAGCACTGTAGGAGTGAGGAAAGAACAAGCAATATTATGTAAGAGTGAGGGAAGGACATGCGGTGTTGTGTAGGAGTGAGGGAAGGACATGAAGTGTTGTGTAGACGAGGGAAGGACTTGCAGTGTTATATAGGAGTGAGGGAAGGACTTGCAGGGTTGTGTAGGAGTGAGGGAAGGACTTGCAGTGTTATGTAGAAATGAGGGAAGGATTTCTAGTATTGTGTAGGAGTGAGGGAAGGACATTCGGTGTTGTGTAGGAGTGAGGGAAGGACTTGCAGGGTTGTGTAGGAGTGAGGGAATTACTTGCAGGGTTGTGTAGGAGTGAAGTAAGGAATTGCAGGGTTGTGTAGGAGTTAAGGAATTACTTGCAGGGTTGTGTAGGAGTGAACGAAGGGCTTGCAAGGTTGTGTAGGAGTGAGGGAAGGACTTGCAGGGTTGTGTAGGAGTGAAGGAAAGACTAGCATGTATGTGTAGGAGTGAGGGAAGGACTTTTAGTATTGTGTAGGAGTGAGGGGAGGACTTGCAATGTTGTATAGGAGTGAGGGAAGGACTTGCAGGGTTAGTTAGGAGTTAAGGAAGGACATGCAGGGTTGTGTAGGAGTGAGGGAAGGACTTGCAGGGTTGTGTAGGAGTGAGGGAAGGTCTTGCAGGGTTGTGAAGGAGTTAAAGAAGGACATGCAGGGTTGTGTAGGAGTGAGGGAAGGTCTTGCAGGGTTGTGTAGATGTGAAAGAAGGACTTGCAGTGTTTTGTAGAAATGAGGGAAGGACTTCTAGTATTGTATAGGAGTGAGGGAAGGACTTGCAGGGTTGTGAAGGAGTGAAGGAAAGACTAGCATGTATGTGTAGGAGTGTGGGAAGGACTTGTAGTATTGTGTAGGAGTGAGGGGAGGACTTGCAATGTTGTATAGGAGTGAGGGAAGGACTTGCAGGGTTGGTTAGGAGTTAAGGAAGGACATGCAGGGTTGTGTAGGAGTGAGGGAAGGGCTTGCAGGGTTGTGTAGGAGTAAGGGAAGGTCTTGCAGGGTTGTGTAGGAGTTAAGGAAGGACATGCAGGGTTGTGTAGGAGTGAGGGAAGGACTTGCAGGGTTGTGTAGATGTGAAAGAAGGGCTTGCAGTGTTTTGTAGAAATGAGGGAAGGACTTCTAGTATTGTATAGGAGTGAGGGAAGGACTTGCAGGGTTCTGTAGGAGTTAAGGAAGGACATGCAGGGTTGTGTATGAGTGAGGGAAGGTCTTGGAGGTTTGTGTAGGAGTTAAGGAAGGACTTGCAGGGTTGTGTAGGAGTGAGGGAAGGACTTGCAGGGTTGTGTATGAGTGAAAGAAGGACTTGCAGGATTGTGTAGGAGTTAAGGAAGGACATGCAGGGTTGTGTATGAGTGAGGGAAGGACTTGCAGGGTTGTGTATGAGTGAAAGAAGGACTTGCAGGATTGTGTAGGAGTTAAGGAAGGACATGCAGAGTTGTGTATGAGTGAGGGAAGGTCTTGCAGGTTTGTTTAGGAGTTAAGGAAGGACTTGCAGGATTGTGTATGAGTTAAGGAAGGACATGCAGGGTTGTGTATGAGTGAAGGAAGGTCTTGCAGGTTTGTTTAGGAGTTAAGGAAGGACTTGCAGGGTTGTGTAGGAGTGAGGGAAGGACTTGCAGGGTTGTGTATGAGTGAAAGAAGGACTTGCAGGATTGTGTAGGAGTGAGGGAAGGACTTGCAAGGTTGTGCAGGAGTAAGGGAAGGACTTGCAGTATTGTGTAGAAGTGAGGGAAGGACTTGTATAGGAGTGACCATATAGACTTGTGGCGGTGAGAAGCTTATAACTTCTAATACACTGTTGTAATCTTTTATGTGGATTTGTAACTAGACAGTCAGGAAGTATTTTGTTCAACTTAATTATTTTGGACTTTAGTTTCATATTCATTTGCAAAACAAAATTTTTTATTCTTCCTGGCAGTGAAATACAAGATGTTAGTTTAAGATTTTACTGTAAATTTAAGTAATTATTACAGCTTTACAACTTACTTGTTACCAATGAGCATTTCCTGTGGGCAACCTTTGAAATTGTAAAAAAAAAAAAGATTGTATTTGTTGTAAATGTTCTGAGGCAGTATGTCACTCCTAGGGGCTATGTGAGGCCCCCAGGGCTTATATGCCGCCTCCACGGACTGTTTGGCTCATTAGGACTGTGTGATGATCATAGGTGGTTGTCTAATGGATTTAAGGACTATGTAAGGTTGTCAGGGGTAGTCTGATCCAACCAGAGGCTGTTTGTGGCTATATTGTGAATATCAACTTGGAGATGTGTGAGGCTCTTAGAGAGCTACTGTACTTGTGACTGAGGGGGTTAATTGATGTTCCTAATGTCTGTGTACAGAAAAAGCTGAATATATCCTAAATAAGTCAGTCTACCCGACATGACAGGAAGTTGTGTATAATATTTACTGTTGGTTCGACAAGTCTTTATAAATGCTAAAATAGATTATAACGATGTATTGAAAGTTTATCTACTGATTACTGTAGGACTGAGGGAAGGACATGCAGTATTGAAGGAATGACTTCAGTATTGTGTAGGAATGAGGGAAGGACATGTAGTGTTGTGAAGGACCTAGGGAAGGACGTGTAGTGATGTTCGTAAATGAGGGGAGGACTTGCTGACCTCCTAATGAATGAGAGGACGACTTACTGATATGCTAATTAGTGAGAGGTGGACTTACTGACCTGCTAAGGAGTGAGAGGAGGATTTGCAGTGTTTTATAGGAGTAAGGGAAGGACATGCAATGTTGTGTAGTATGAGGGAAGGACTCATTGTGATGTATACGAGTGAGAGAAGGACTCGCTGTAATGTGTAGGAGTGTGGGAAGGACTCACTGTGATGTCTAGGAGTGAGGGAAGGTCTCGCTGTGATATGTAGGAGTGAGGGAAGGACTCAATGTGATGTGTAGGGGTGAGGGAAGGACTCTTTGCGATGTGTAGGAATGTGGGAAGGACTCACTGTGATGTGTAGGAGTGAGGGAAGGTCTCGCTGTGATGTGTAGGAGTGAGGGAAGGATTCACTGTGATGTGTAGTATTGAGGGAAGGACTTGTAGTGTTGTGTAGGAACTAGGGAAGGACATGTAGTGATGTTCGTAAATGAGGGAAGGACTTGCTGACCTCCTAATGAATGAGAGGACTTACTGACCTGCTCATTAGTGAGAGGAGGACTTACTGACGTACTAAGGAGTGAGAGGAGGATGTGCAGTGTTTTATAGGAGTGAGTGAAGGACATGCAATGTTGTGTAGGATAAGGGAAGGACTTACTGTGTTTTGTAGGAGTGAAGGAAAGACATGCAGCGTTGTGTAGTATGAGGGAAGGACTCATTGTGATGTATACGAGTGAGAAGGACTAGCTGTGATGTGTTGGACTGTGGGAAAGACTCACTGTGATGTGTAAGAGTGAGGGAAGGTCTTGCTGTGATGTGTAGGAGTGAGAGAAGGACTCACTGTGATGTGTAGGGGTGAGGAAAGGACTCACTGTGATGTGTAGGAGTGTGGGAAGGACTCACTGAGGTGTAGGGGTGAGGAAAGTATTCACTGTTTGGTGTAGGGGTAAGGGATGGACTCACTGTGAGGTGTAGGAGTGAGGGAAGGATTCACTGTGAGATGTAGGAGTGAATGAAGGACTCACTGTGAGGTGTAGGGGTGAGGGAAGGACTCCCTGTGAGGTGTAGGAGTGAGAAGTACTGACTGTGACGTGTAGGAGTGAGGGGAGGACCGACTGTGAGGTGTAAAGTGAAGGGCTTCTGTCTCACCAATGAGGCAGACTACTGGTGATGACGTCATTGCTCTTGTGGTCTGTTCCACCATTGACGTAGACTACTAGTGGTGATGTCACTGCTTTGGTCCACCAATGGAGTGCCTAAGGTGACTCGAGCTCACTTAAAATCTTAAAATGCAGTGAACTTGTGACAATGTTACAAGCAAGTTGTAATGATTTAATAAGAACTGAAAATTACAGTAATTTCTTAAACTAGCATCTTTTAATCCAGTGCCAGCAAGAGTAAAATAGTTCGTTGTACAAGTAGAAATAAAACTGAATTACAAAATAAGTCAACAATGTCGCAACATTTTTGAATTTGATATTTTGTACAGTAGTTTCATCTTCATTTGTATAACACAATGTTTTACTCGAGCTGGCACAGCACTGAAAAAAAAGATGTCCCTTTAAGAATTTACCTTAATTTTCAGTTGGTTATTTATTACGTGTTCACAACTTACTTTATAACCAATGAATGTTTCCTCTGGACAAACTTTTGCAATTGTATTTTGTTTTGTTTTTCTAATGTTATACACATTAAAAATTAAATGCAAGGCCACTGGCCTTCAAGGGGATAAGTGATGTTTGTGGCAACTTGGAGATGTGTGAGGCTCTGAGGAGGCTGATTGATTCTCCCCGAAGATCTACATGATGCTTCTAGGGGGCTTATAGGTAGCTATATCCCTCCTCCTAGTCACAGGCCTGGCATTTGACATTATTAGGGACCTGCCACACTTTGCCATAAACAGATAAAATGTACCGGGAACTTTCCCCCACACACTCATCATTCTCTCACTTTATGTAACTTGACAGAACCTATGACCCTTCAGGCTTTTACGCCCTTAATGTACGAGTCATAAAGGCAAGTATGAACTTTTCATACTTCCCTGTTGGGCGCTGTAAACGCTTCTGCGCTTCACCTTGCACAGGATGTAAGGGGGTGCCCAATAAAGTAGCCCCCTCGGGGGCAAATCTGAATCTTATAGGTAGCTAGTTGTGTACAGCTAGTAAGGGCTATGTGATGACACTGAAGGCTGTCTGTCACTGCTAGGGACAGTGATGCTGCCAAGGGCTGGGTGCCGAGGCTTGTCTGAGCCCTCTACTATAGAGATAGGCGAGACACGTCGACCGAGGTATACTGGTAGCCTTGCATGGTCCAGGTTGGGTCGCCTTTATGGGACCCTGTGTACACAGGTTGTTGTACCATAAGGGCAACCTAACCTAGTAGTAACCTGGTGTCAATCATTTCAATAAATATTTGTATAGTAACTTAATGTGTTGTATAAATGAAATAAAAATACTTCTTTTTCTCTGTTTATAATAATCCTAATAAAAAAGATGAAAACAAAAGGGTTCCAAAGGCAAAAATGATAAGAGCCAATTTTTATACTTAACCGAAAAGTAAAAAATCTACGTCACCGAAAAGTAGATTACATGTATATACTATCGGGAAAGTAGATTATCGACTTTTTGGGAAATATTACCTAGTTTTCTGAGGTAGATTATCATAGAAAACGGGAAATTTGTATCTGAAATGAAAATATCTGCTGGGAAGGTTGGTTAACTCTTTTAGTGAATAGTTACTTTTCGGGAAAGTAGATTATCGACTTTTCGGGAAGTAGATTTTCGAATTTTGGGGGAAATATTACCTAATTTTGCGAAGTAGATTATCATAGAAAACGGGAAATTTGTATCATAAAAAACGGGAAATATCTACTTTCCGGGAAAGTTGGTTGTCTACTTTCCCGAAAAGTAGATAGATTTTCTACTTTTCGGGAAAGTAGATTATCGACTTTTCGGGGAAGTAGATTTTCGAATTTTGGGGGAAATATTACCTAATTTTGCGAAGTGGATTATCATAGAAAACGGGAAATTTGTATCATAAAAAATGGAAAATATCTACTTTCCGGGAAAGTTGGTTATCTACTTTCCCGAAAAGTAGATAGATTTTCTACTTTTCGGGAAAGTAGATTATCGACTTTTCGGGGAAGTAAATTTTCGAATTTTGGGTGAAATATTACCTAATTTTGCATTAGGTATCATAGAAACAGAGAAATTTGGTCCGCTAAAAAATAGAGGAAATATCTACTTTCCGGGAAAGTTGGTTATCACCTTTCCCGAAAGTGAATAAGCTTTTCTACTTTTCGGGAAAGTAGATTATGGACTTTTTCGAAGTAGATTTTTCAGGTATGGAAATATTTCGTAATTTTGCGACGTAGATTATCATAGAAAACGGGAAATTTGTATCATAAAAAATGGGAAATATCTACTTTCCGGGAAAGTTGGTTATCTACTTTCCCGAAAAGTAGATAGATTTTCTACTTTTCGGGAAAGTAGATTATCGACTTTTTGGGGAAGTAGATTTTCGAATTTTGGAGGAAATATTACCTAATTTTGCGAAGTAGATAATCATAGAAAACGGGAAATTTGTATCATAAAAAATGGGAAATATCTACTTTCCGGGAAAGTTGGTTATCTACTTTCCCGAAAAGTAGATAGATTTTCTACTTTTCGGGAAAGTAGATTATCGACTTTTCGGGGAAGTAGATTTTCGAATTTTGGGGGAAATATTACCTAATTTTGCGAAGTAGATAATCATAGAAAACGGGAAATTTGTATCATAAAAAATGGGAAATATCTACTTTCCGGGAAAGTTGGTTATCTACTTTCCCGAAAAGTAGATAGATTTTCTACTTTTTGGGAAAGTAGATTATCGACTTTTCGGGGAAGTAGATTTTCGAATTTTGGGGGAAATATTACCAAATTTTGCGAAGTAGATTATCATAGAAAACGGGAAATTTGTATAAAAAAAAATGGGAAATATCTACTTTCCGGGAAAGTTGGTTATCTACTTTCCCGAAAAGTAGATAGATTTTCTACTTTTTGGGAAAGTAGATTATTGACTTTTCGGGGAAGTAGATTTTCGAATTTTGGGGGAAATATTACCTAATTTAGCGAAGTAGATTATCATAGAAAACGGGAAATTTGTATCATAAAAATGGGAAATATCTACTTTCCGGGAAAGTTGGTTATCTACTTTCCCGAAAAGTAGATTATCGACTTTTCGGTAATTTTCGAATTTTTTTTTTGGAAATATTACCTAATTTTGCGAAGTAGATTATCATAGAAAACGGGAAATTTGTATCATAAAAAATGGGAAATATCTACTTTCCGGGAAAGTTGGTTATCTACTTTCCCGAAAAGTAGATAGATTTTCTACTTTTCGGAAAGTAGATTATCGACTTTTCGGGGAAGTAGATTTTCAAATTCTGGGGGAAATATTACCTAATTTTGCGAAGTAGATTATCATAGAAAACGGGAAATTTGTATTATAAAAAATGGGAAATATCTACTTTCCGGGAAAGTTGGTTATCTACTTTCTCGAAAAGTAGATAGATTTTCTACTTTTCGGGAAAGTAGATTATCGACTTTTCGGGGAGGTAGATTTTCGAATTTTGGGGGAAATATTACCTAATTTTGCGAAGTAGATTATCATAGAAAACGGGAAATTTGTATCATAAAAAATGGGAAATATCTACTTTCCGGGAAAGGTGGTTATCTACTTTCCCGAAAAGTAGATAGATTTTCTTCTTTTCGGGAAAGTAGATTATCGACTTTTCGGGGAAGTAGATTTTCGAATTTTGGGGGAAATATTACCTAATTTTGCGAAGTGGATTATCATAGAAAACGGGAAATTTGTATCATAAAAATGGGAAATATCTACTTTCCGGGAAAGTTGGTTATCTACTTTCCGAAAAGTAAGTAGATTTTCTCACTTTTCCGGGAAAGTAGATTATCGACTTTTCGGGAAGTAGATTTTCGAATTTTGGAAATATTACCTAATTTTGAAGTAGATAATCTGAAAACAAATTTGTATCATAAAAATGAAATATCTACTTTCCGGGAAGTTGGTTATCTCTTTTCCCGAAAAATGAATCAGTTTTCTACTTTTGGGAAAGTAGATTATCGACTTTTCGGGGAAGTAGATTTTTCGAATTTTGGGGGAAATATAATTTTTAGTAGAATATCATAGAAAACTGAAATTTGTATCTTAAAAATGGAAATATCTACTTTCCGGGAAAGTTGGTTATCCTACTTTCCAGTAGTGAATTCTTCTCAGGAAAGTAGATTGCTATGGACTTTTTCGAAGTAGATTTTTCAATTGGGGGGAAATATTACCTAATTTTGCAGAAATGATTATCATAAACAGGAAATTTGTATCATAAAAAATGGGAAATATCTGCCTTTCCGGGAAAGTTGGTTATCTACTTTCCCGAAAAGTAGATAGATTTTCTACTTTTCGGGAAAGTAGATTATCGACTTTTCGGGGAAGTAGATTTTCGAATTTTGGGGGAAATATTACGTAATTTTGCGAAGTAGATTATCATAGAAAACGGGAAATTTGTATCATAAAAACTGGGAAATATCTACTTTCCGGGAAAGTTGGTTATCTACTTCCCCGAAAAGTAGACAGATTTTCTACTTTTCGGGAAAGTAGATTATCGACTTTTCGGGAAGTAGATTTTCGAATTTTGGGGGAAATATTACCTAATTTTGCGAAGTAGATTATCATAGAAAACGGGAAATTTGTATCATAAAAAATGGGAAATATCTACTATCCGGGAAAGTTGGTTATCTACTTTCCCGAAAAGTAGATAGATTTTCTACTTTTTGGGAAAGTAGATTATCGACTTTTCGGGGAAGTAGATTTTCGAATTTTGGGGGAAATATAACCTAATTTTGCGAAGTAGATTATCATAGAAAACGGGAAATTTGTATCATAAAAAATGGGAAATATCTACTTTCCGGGAAAGTTGGTTATCTACTTTCCCGAAAAGTAGAAAATCTGTCTACTTCTCGGGAAAGTAGATTATCGACTTTTCGAGGAAGTAGATTTTCGAATTTTGGGGGAAATATTACCTAATTTTGCAAAGTAGATTATCGTAGAAAACGGGAAATTTGTGTCATAAAAAATGGGAAATATCTACTTTCCGGGAAAGTTGGTTATCTACTTTCCCGAAAAGTAGATAACTTTTCTACTTTTCGGGAAAGTAGATTATGGACTTTTCGGGGAAGTAGATTTTCGAATTTGGGGGGAAATATTACGTAATTTTGCGACGTAGATTATCATAGAAAAAGGGAAATTTGTATCATAAGAAATGGGAAATATCTACTTTCCGGGAAAGTTGGTTATCTACTTTCCCGAAAAGTAGATAGATTTTCTACTTTTCGGGAAAGTAGATTATCGACTTTTTGGGGAAGTAGATTTTCGAATTTTGGAGGAAATATTACCTAATTTTGCGAAGTAGATAATCATAGAAAACGGGAAATTTGTATCATAAAAAATGGGAAATATCTACTTTCCGGGAAGGTTGGTTATCTACTTTCCCGAAAAGTAGATAGATTTTCTACTTTTTTGGGAAAGTAGATTATCGATTTTTCGGGGAAGTAGATTTTCGAATTTTGGGGCAAATATTACCTAATTTTGCGAAGTAGATTATCATAGAAAACGGGAAATTTGTATCATAAAAAATGGGAAATATCTACTTTCCGGGAAAGTTGGTTATCTACTTTCCAGAAAAGTAGATAGTTTTTCTACTTTTCGGGAAAGTAGATTATCGACTTTTCGGGGAAGTAGATTTTCGAATTTTGGGGGAAATATTACGTAATTTTGCGAAGTAGATTATCAAAGAAAACGGGAAATTTGTATCATAAAAAATGGGAAATATTTACTTCCCGAGAAAGTTGGTTATCTACTTTCCAGAAAAGTAGATAGCTTTTCTACTTTTCGGGAAAGAAGATTATCGACATTACGGGGAAGTAGATTTTCGAATTTTGGGGGAAATATTACGTAATTTTGCGAAGTAGATTATCATAGAAAACGGGAAATTTGTATCATAAAAAATGGGAAATATCTACTTTCCGGGAAAGTTGGTTATCTACTTTCCAGAAAAGTAGATAGCTTTTCTACTTTTCGGGAAAGTAGATTATCGACTTTTCGGGGAAGTAGATTTTTGAATTTTGGGGGAAATTTTACGTAATTTTGCGAAGTAGATTATCATAGAAAACGGGAAATTTGTATCATAAAAAATGGGAAATATCTACATTCCGGGAAAGTTGGTTATCTACTTTCCAGAAAAGTAGATAGCTTTTCTACTTTTCGGGAAAGTAGATTATCGACTTTTCGGGGAAGTAGATTTTCGAAACCCCCGAAATATTACTATTTTGCGAAGTAGATTATCATAGAAACAGGAAATTGTGTCATAAAAATGAAATATCTACTTTCCGGAAAGTTGGTTATCTACTTTCCCCAGCATCTTTCTTTTCGCGGGAAAGTAGATTGTCGACTTTCGGGAAGTAGATTTTTGGGAAATATTACCTAATTTTCAGAAGTAGATTATCATAGAAAACGGGAAATTTGTATCATAGAAAATGGGAAATAATCTACTTTCCGGGAAAGTTGGTTATCTACTTTCCCGAAAAGTAGATTATCTACTTTTCAGGAAAGTAGATTATCGACTTTTCGGGAAGTAGATTATCGAATTTTGGGGAAATATTACCTAATTTTCAGAAGTAGATTATAATAGAAAACGGGAAATTTGTATCATAGAAAATGGGAAATAATCTACTTTCCGGGAAAGTTGGTTATCTACTTTCCCGAAAAGTAGATTATCTACTTTTCAGGAAAGTAGATTATCGACTTTTCGGGAAGTAGATTATCGAATTTTGGGGAAATATTACCTAATTTTCAGAAGTAGATTATCATAGAAAACGGGAAATTTGTATCATAGAAAATGGGAAATAATCTACTTTCCGGGAAAGTTGGTTATCTACTTTCCCGAAAAGTAGTTATCTACTTTTCGGGAAAGTAGATTATCGACTTTCCGGGGAGGTAGATAATCGACTTTTTGAGAAATATTACCTAATTTTCAGAAGTAGATTATCATAGAAAACGGGAAATTTGTATCATAGAAAATGGGAAAGTTGGTTATCTACTTTCCCGAAAAGTAGATTATCTACTTTTCAGGAAAGTAGATTATCGACTTTTCGGGAAGTAGATTATCGAATTTTTGGGGAAATATTACCTAATTTTGCAAAGTAGATTATCATAAAAAACGGGAAATTTGTATCATAGAAAATGGGAAATATCTACTTTCCGGGAAAGTTGGTTATCTACTTTCCCGAAAAGTAGAGTAGATTTTCTACTTTTCAGGAAAGTAGATTATGCTTTCGGGAAGTAGATTTTCGAATTTGAAATATTACCTAATTTTGCGAAGTAGATTATCATAAAACAGAAATTTGTATCATAAAAATGGGAAATATCTGCTTTCGGGAAAGTTGGTTATCTACTTTCCCGAAAAGTAGATAGCTTTTCTACTTTTCGGGAAAGTAGATTATCGACTCTTCGGGGAAGTAGATTTTCGAATTTGGGGGGAAATATTACGTAATTTTGCGGCGTAGATTATCATAGAAAACGGGAAATTTGTATCATAAAAAATGGGAAATATCTACTTTCCGGGAAAGTTGGTTATCTACTTTCCCGAAAAGTAGATAGATTTTCTACTTTTCGGGAAAGTAGATTATCGACTTTTTCGGGAAGTAGATTTTCGAATTTTGGAGGAAATATTACCTAATTTTGCGAAGTAGATAATCATAGAAAACGGGAAATTTGTATCATAAAAAATGGGAAATATCTACTTTCCGGGAAAGTTGATTATCTACTTTCCCGAAAAGTAGATAGATTTTCTACTTCTCGGGAAAGTAGATTATCGACTTTTCGGGGAAGTAGATTTTCGAATTTTGGGGGAAATATTACCTAATTTAGCGAAGTAGATTATCATAGAAAACGGGAAATTTGTATCATAAAAAATGGGAAATATCTACTTTCCGGGAAAGTTGGTTATCTACTTTCCCGAAAAGTAGATAGATTTTCTACTTTTTGGGAAAGTAGATTATCGACTTTTCGGGGAAGTAGATTTTCGAATTTTGGGGGAAATATTACCTAATTTAGCGAAGTAGATTATCATAGAAACCGGGAAATTTGTATCATAAAAATGGGAAATATCTACTTTCCGGGAAAGTTGGTTATCTACTTTCCCGAAAAATGGAGGCTCTGACCTACTTTTTCGGGAATTATCGACTTTTCAGAGTAGATTTTTCGAACACAGGAAATATTACTAATTTTGCGAAGTAGATTATCTGTAGAAAACGAAATTTGTATCATAAAAATGAAATATCTACTTTCCGGGAAAGTTGGTTATCTACTTTCAGCAAACTCTTTCTACTTTTCGGGAAAGTAGATTATCGACTTTTCAGGGAAGTAGATTATCGAGTTTTGGGGAAATATTACCTAATTTTCCGAAGTAGATTATCATAGAAAACGGGAAATTTGTATCACAGAAAATGGGAAATATCTACTTTCTGGGAAAGTTGGTTATCTACTTTCCCGAAAAGTAGATAGATTTTCTACTTTTCGGGAAAGTAGATTATCGACTTTTCGGGGAAGTAGATTTTCGAATTTTGGGGGAAATATTACGTAATTTTCCGAAGTAGATTATCATAGAAAACGGGAAATTTGTATCATAAAAAACGGGAAATATCTACTTTCCGGGAAAGTTGGTTGTCTACTTTCCCGAAAAGTAGAAAATCTGTCTACTTTTCGGGAAAGTAGATTATCGACTTTTCGGGAAGTAGATTTTCGAATTTTGGGGGAAATATTACCTAATTTTGCGAAGTAGATTATCATAGAAAAAGGGAAATTTGTATCATAAAAAACGGGAAATATCTACTTTCAGGAAAGAAGTTATCTACTTTCGAAAAATAGATAATTCTACTTCTCAGGAAATGGGTTATGGACTTTTCGGGAATGGGTGCAATTTGAAATATTACCTAATTTTGCGAAGTAGATTTTCATAGAAAACGGGAAATTTGTATTATAAAAAATGGGAAATATCTACTTTCCGGGAAAGTTGGTTATCTACTTTCCCGAAGAGTAGATAGATCTTCTACTTTTCGGGAAAGTAGATTATCGACTTTTCGGGGAAGTAGATTTTCGAATTTTCGAGGAAATATTACCTAATTTTGCGAAGTAGAATATCATAGAAAACGGGAAATTTGTATCATAAAAAGATGAGAAATATCTACTTTCCGGGAAAGTTGGTTATCTACTTTCCCGAAAAGTAGATAGATTTTCTTCTTTTCGGGAAAGTAGATTATCGACTTTTCGGGGAAGTAGATTTTCGAATTTT
>NW_024732752.1:0-10459 GCF_018991925.1 Homarus americanus
GGGCTTCCATTATTATGTGTGTGTGTGCTATATAATCCACTATGGATGTGGTAATCATTATTTTACTTGGACTGATGGATGACACGTAGGAGTGGATGTCGTCGCTCTATATGCGCCGGATGAATGTTGGAGGAGGTGACGACGGGTAGCATGAATAAGCTGGTTTACATTCTACCTTACCTATCATGCCTATGGCGACTGTATCCTGCCTACTGTTCGTATCACGGTGATAGCATGCCAGGTTCGTATAATCTAGCATGGAATGGCGTACAAATAAAGAGATGAACATTTAATATACGATATAATGGACGTTACTAGTGAGCTTTGGGTATTACAAGTGGCTGGTACAGGTCGATGGTGATAGTATAGTGAGTAACCATAATTACTGGCCCATCCACAGGTCGAGCGTAGTGTGGGTAGAGGTCCTTGTGGACAGCGGCTCACTCAGTACCAACTCACACACCAACACAGCATAAGACCCTTGAATACTTATCACCAGTCGTTCAGGTCATACCTCCTTTTACTCTGAATATAAGGTAACTTTTACTACTCCCACTAACGTGAAATAAATAAATTATAATGTATGTTTACTGGAGCAGTAACATGTCCACTACCCACCAGTAAAAGGACACAGCATCAATTTGGGAATATGTCTGAGGCCAACACAGGAGTATCTAGTGATGTCCCGCACTACATGATCTTGTCAGGGCCACAGTACAGCAGCAGGCCAAGTCTCATGCTATATGTTAACAGATACAGTCCTCTGATACACTGAACACACCGTCGGGCTGTCAGTACCACTCCTCCTGGCCATGAAGATTATCACCTCATTAGCTGCCTGTTTATAAATATTAAACTATGAAACATCTACACCACACCTCTAACCAGTGGTAATTAATGTTAATATTACTTATACCATAATGTGAAGCATCCGGCAATAAGTTACTAGGGACAACAAGGCTTATAACATTACATGAATTACTGGGGACTATATGCCTATATACTTTATATAAGTTACTTAGGACTATATAACTATAACATTAGTTTATATCTCCCACCTAGCGAGGATAATAGAAATAATGAAATATGATTACTTGTGATCGTAATTCAAAACTTGTGCACCAGCTGACTAACGTCTCAGGTTGACTCACTGTATCTCCTTAACTCACAGAAACAAACACCAAAGCCTCGGTGTGTTGTGGACGCCACTATAAAATAAGTAATAATATATCAAGATATGACAGTAGATACTCTTAGCGTCACTAGTCAGTGTTGCCTCTCTGTCTTAAAGAGAAATAGAGGAAAAGTCTCAACCTTACTCGGGGGTCCAGCGGGACCTTCGCTAGCATCACTCGTTGGGGGCGTGAGGACGGCTGTTCTGGCCCTCTCGGCGGAGTCCTGAAGACCCTCAGTTGCTTCAGCACCTAAGGAGATTGGCGAAGAAGGGTGGCCTATGGGATCCAATCGGCGGAGTTCCTGACGGTTCCGGGCTGCCCTTGCCAATACATGCTAGCAGTGTTTCGTAAGTAAAAGTATTTCGGCCTAAACAATCTAAATTTTTAATGGCCATCAATGTTGTTCCTCGTGCCAGCAGCCGGGCCCACGATCACTTGTTACCATCTATACCACTTACAGATTGATCATAATTTCATAATTGAAAGAAAATTAACTACTGCTACGCTTCAGGATTCACTTCCCTTAAGGATGACGTTGCATTAAGACACATAAAAATAACTTCTTTGTATTATAATAATAAGCCACCTTTTATTGTCTGTTGTCACTCTTAGTTGTTAATGGCACCTGACACCTTAATAGTACAGCAGTCTGATATGATGAATTACCTGTAGGGGTCATAAATATGCCCGGCTCTACAGTGTATAGCATCATGACTTGTTTTATTAGTACATGGGATATTTCTCAATATATATGGATAAAATTAGGAACTTGTATTATATGAACTAATGAACAAATTCTCATCTTTCAGTTTTTGTAATATAAACAATGAGATTCCTTAGACTAGGTACAAGTAAAAAATATAATATTTTCCTCTCCTTTGGTACGATTGTATATATCAATTGAATATTTAAACGCGTTATGTTATGACTCATAACATATCGTTGCTCATAAGTTATGAGCAACGATAGCCTACTATTTCACGGACAATAATTTGACATAAGATGCAATAATTTAAAATAAGGGATTTTCAACAGCCTATTGATTACTGAACCGTGTATATCAAGTTATCTCAAGAACCTAGAGTATGGCGCCTCCCTCACTACTCTCTGAAACAGCTTCAGTAAGTAAGGCTGCAGTTCAGATGCGAACTTTCAAGAGTTCTATGTTGTATTGTACATTAAGCTGTGGTTTGCACACACGGTCCTGTCAGGAGCCTTGAGTATCATACACGTACTGTACACACATTAATTTTATTTTGCTAACTATCAGTATGTAATTTCAACCTAACCTAATTATCAATGAGTTACTTAACGTAACCTAATATAACCTAAGCTACTTATGCCAACCCAACATAACCTAAGAAATCGACCCAACAAAACTATCATGAAATAATTCAACCTAACCTAACCTAACCTAAGCTCATATTTGTCTCCGGCTGAAGTATACCTGACCACCTTTATGTCGTCCCATTAGGAAGCTGATGAGTCTGTTATATTTGTTCCTCATTACAAAACGAAATAAATCTTTAAATAATGTTACAGCGGACGACACACACCTATTGCTGTGTTTGGTGACGCGTTGGTTAATGGTGACATGTTGGTTAATGTTGACTCGTAGGTTAATGGTGACGTGTAGGTTAATGGTGACGTGTAGCATAAGAGTAAAGTGCTGGTTAATGGTGAGGTGTTGGTTAATGGTGACGTGTTGGTTTATGTTGACCTGTTAGTTAATGGTGACGTGTTAGTTAATGGCAACGCCTTGGTTAATCGTGACGAGTTGATGGTTAATGGTGACGTGCTGGCTAATGATGACGTGTTGGTTAATGATCTCCCCACTTCATTTTGCTAAGGGTCAAGACTCGTGTTCCTGCCTCACTTCCAACCTACACCGCCTCACTCACCCCTCTGGCAGGTAACACACTCTGGTCCCGCACCCCTCTGGCAGTTAACACACTCTGGTCCCACAACCCTCTGGCAGGTAACACACTCTGGTCCCACAACCCTCTGGCAGGTAACACACTCTGGTTCCACACCCCTCTGGCAGGTAACACACTCTGGTCCCACAACCCTCTGGCAGGTAACACACTCTGGTCCCACAACCCTCTGGCAGGTAACACACTCTGGTCCCACAACCCTCTGGCAGGTAACACACTCTGGTCTCTAACCCTCTGGCAGGTAACACACTCTGGTCCTTCACCCCTCTGTTAGGTAACACTCTGGTCCCCCAACTTGCTCCTGGTGGAAATGTACCTCTGGTCCCACCACAACCCTCTGGTAGAGTAACACCTCTGGTCCTAACCCTCAGTAGGTAGCACTCTGGTCCCACAACCCTCTGGCAGGTAACACACTCTGGTCCCACAGCCCTCTGGCAGGTAACACACTCTGGTCCCACAACCCTCTAGCAGGTAACACACACTGGTCCCACAACCCTCTAGCAGGTAACACACTCTGGTCCCACAACCCTCTGGCAGGTAACACACTCTGGTCCCACAACCCTCTGGCAGGTAACACACTCTGGTCCCACAACCCTCTGGCAGGTAACACACTCTGGTCCCGCATCCCCCTGGTGCATTAGCAACACACTCAGTCCCCTTAACCCCCTGGCAGGTAACACACTCTGGTCCCACAACCCTCTGGCAGGCAACACACTCTGGTCCCGCACCCCCCTGGTAGGTAACACACTCTGGTCCCGCAACCCTCTGGCAGGTAGCACACTCTGGTCCCACAACCCTCTGGCAGGCAACACACTCTGGGCCCGCACCCCCCTGGTAGGTAACACAATCTGGTCCCACAACCCTCTGGCAGGTAGCACACTCTGGTCCCGCACCCCCCTGGTAGGTAACACCTCTGGTCCCACGTAACCCCTCTGGCAGGTAGCACACTGGTCCCCACAACGCTCTGTGCAAGTAACACACACGGGTCCCACACCCTCTGGTCCGCACCCTCTGGTATGTAACACTCTCCTGGTCCCACAACCCTCGGCAGGTAACACACACTCGTCCACATCCCCCCTGGTAGGTAACTTTACTCTGGTCCCATAACCCTCTGGCAGGTAGCACACTCTGGTCCCACAACCCTCTGGCAGGTAACACACTCTGGTCCCGCACCCCTCTGGTAGGTAACACACTCTGGTCCCACAACCCTCTGGTAGGTAACACACTCTGGTCCCACAACCCTCTGGCAGATAACACACTCTGGTCCCACAACCCTCTGGCAGGTAACACAATCTGGTCCCACAACCCTCTGGCAGGTAACACACTCTGGTCCCACAACCCTCTGGCAGGTAACACACTCTGGTCCCACAACCCTCTGGTAGGTAACACACACTGGTCCCACAATGCTCTGGCAGGTAACACACTCTGGTCCCACAACCCTCTGGCAGGTAACACACTCTGGTCCCACAACCCTCTGGCAGGTAACACACTCTGGTCACACAACCCTCTAGCCCAGGTAGCACACTCTGGTCCCCTGGCAGCTCTGGCAAGTAACACTCAAGTCTGCCCCTCTGGAAGGTAATCAGCTTTTACTCTGGTCCCACAACCCTCTGGCCAATGCTTTTACTCTGGTCCCTAACGCTCCTGGCAGAGTAGCAACACACTCTGGGCCCGCACCCCTCTGGTAGGTAACACCTCTGGTCCCCAACCCTGCAAGCAGGTATTAACACACTCCTGGGCCCTAACGCTCTGAGTGTAACACACTCTGGGCCTGCTGCACCTCTCCTGATTAGGTAACACACTCTGGTCCCTAGCCCTCTGGCAGGTAACACACTCTGGTCCCGCACCCCTCTGGAAGGTAACACACTCTGGTCCCACAACCCTCTGGCAAGTAGCACACTCTGGTCCCACAACGCTCTGGCAGGTAACACACTCTGGGCCCGCACCCCTCTGGTAGGTAACACACTCTGGTCCCACAACCCTCTGACAGGTAACACACTCTGGACCCACAACGCTCTGGCAGGTAACACACTCTGGGCCCGCACCTCTCTGGTAGGTAACACACTCTGGTCCCACAACCCTCTGGCAGGTAAAAAAAAATAACACTTAGTTAATATTTGTTAATGTTAGGTTAAGTTAGTTTAACTTTTCTATTTCACAATTCATTAATACCTAATATGATGAAGTACATGATCGCCGATGGCCAGTTTGAAGCTTAAAATAATACATAGAAGTTATCGATATTAGGCAATTATCCCTGTTTAGTTTAAGCTTTTACAAATCATCAATCGTTTTTGTCAAATAGAGATAACTTTTTGGTTTTACTACTACAACTTAATATAAATTCGTATATTGTAAGATTTTGTATATTTCTTTTCAGGACTTGCTTACTGCCATATGATGTTTAATTTATACTTTAAATAGGTTAGGTTAGGTTTGGTCAGGTCAGGTTACATTTTGTTTGAAGGTATTCATTTATTTGTACATTTATGATCTACAGGATCGTTTATGGCCGGTGAAAAGTTTCCCAAAAAGAGAAATACCTAGAATTTATCACTAACCGTCAATTATGCATATTTAGTGTAACATATAGTATATATTCCGTTTATATTTGTTTGTTTTCATATTATTTTAGTCAATTATTTGTTGACATTAAATTACAATAAGTAAATATTATTAAAAACAACACTGAAAAACACACAAGTGACTTTGTAACATATAATTAGGTCAAGATAATAATACAAATACCACGTGCTGGTCAATCTCCGAAAGAGTTGTCCGGGGGTCTAGCTAACCTCTGGTCGGGGCTTGACCAGCAAGAAAAAAAACAAAAAATTATTTTGGTGATACGTGGTGTAATGGTCAGCATGCTCGGCTTTTAATGCGAGTCGACCCGAGTTCGATTCCCAAGCAGGGTAGGACTGTTTTTTTTTTTTTTACGTCATTTGTCTCTGTCGACCCAGCAGTAATTAGCGACCTGGATGTTAATCGATTAGTGGATTGTGATCGGGATAATGGTTAGCCAGTGCAGTTGGCGAGTTGTCCGGTCTTCTCGGATTATTCCTTGACACTAGGTCATGCAACTCGTTAACTTAGGGTGTGGTAGTTGTGTTGACTATAGATTCTACACGTTAAACAAATTCACGCCTTGGGCCGGCCCATCCTCGTACACGAGGGGCAACCATTAATATTACTTGAGTAAATGTTATAAGTATATACTGCAGTTAGTCTATAGTATAAAAGACAAAGAATATCAAAATATATATATTTAGTTCCAGGGATTATTTAGTTATTTATTACTTGCACTTATTACTGGTATTTGTTTTCCTCTCTTCTGTATAGTTTAAATCTTTACTGTTGTTTTGAGTAACTTTAGATTTAATTATTTTTCTCCGAAACTTACGTCTTTTACATTTTTTTCCGAATACATCATAATATCATATCACCCATGATGATTATCCTGTATGTAAAACGAAAAAAAATGATAACACTTAGTTAATATTTGTTAATGTAAGGTTAAGTTAGTTTAAGTTTTCCATTTCACAATTCATTAATACCTAATATGATGACGTACATGATCGCCGATGGCCATTCAGAAGCTTAAAATAATACGTAGAAGTTATCGATATTAGGCAATTATCCCTGTTTAGTTTAAGCTTTTACAAATCATCAATCGATTTTGTCAAATAGAGATAACTTTTTGGTTTTTTATTACAACTTAATATTAATTCGTATATTGTAAGATTTTGTAGATTTCTTTTCAGCCCTTGCTTACTGCCATATGATGTTTAATTTATACTTTAAATAGGTTAGGTTAGGTTTGGTCAGGTCAGGTTACATTTTGTATGAAGATATTCATTTATTTGTACATCATCCTACACTCATTTTCGTCTCCTAACTTCGTCTAACAATAACGTATAAAAGTTTCTGACCTGAAATGTATCGCCAAACTCCTTTAAGTTTGTCCCTGTGAACGTTTCTAGCGACGAGGAATAAGTTTCAGAATATATCACTTGTGGGGGTACTGGTGTAACATTAATCGGGCACTTTTTTTCTACGAGAGGCGTATAAATACTTCTGACATGGGAAGTTATTATCAAATTTCACAGGCTTAGCGAAGTAGAAGTTTATGTACTGAAGAACTTTTGAACTTGTCAGGACGCAAGAGAGGGAGGTATGTGTGTGTGTGAGTGTGACTGTAATTTTCCTGTATGTATTTACGCATGTGCACTCATGTATATTTGAACACATGAGATTATGTAGTGTTACTCTATACATTCGGGCAATAACATCATCCAGTAAGAGCCTTCACTAAGACTCACTGTATGATAGACTTTGATCCACACACTGTATCAGCAAATGTACCTATATGTTGATCCTGGACGGCTACGAGTCACCAGCGACCCTAAATCATATGGCCATTAAAAGTGTAATTTGTACACAGTAAACAATCTAGTAAACTTATTTGAATGGACACCAAGTTTACCGTAATCATTTGTTTGAAACCCATTGAGTAGATCAGTGCACTTGCATGCCTCTAGATGGAGTGTGTGTGTTATATGTGTTTAACCCCATGTACCAGTGTTGAGTTTAATGGATCACTGTTCCTGGAATGTATTTTGTTTTTACTGTAAAGCTGAAGTTTGTTTCCATACGATCAGATATTTTATTTCCTTATTCTTGATCATTCCTTTGCCAAATAAGTACATTGCGTCATTTACATAAATTGTGAAAGCTTCTGTAAACACGTTATTTTTCTATATATTTGCCTGGGATAGTATTAGCGCCAAGTTATTATTAATTTGTGTAGATGAGTACACTTTTAATATAAAAAATCCGCTGGTGCATTTATTATTTTCTTATGGCAAGAGTAAGGTACATATTTGTAACTTTGTGTATTATGTAGTTAACTATGTTTGAGGCATTAGTGCTTTACACCATGAAGTAGGTACAGCACATCATAAAACTTAAGCTTTCAGAAATTAAAAACAAAAATAAGACCTCCTTCCCTGCTGCCTTACACATACTGTGGCTCTAACTCTCCTGTCCGTTGTGATTTTCCACCCTGTCCGACCCTCCACTGTGTCAGCTGACGTGTTCAAACAAAAGAACGACGGTTTCCGCAGTTACAGACATCAAAATCTAACCATCTATTATTCTTCATCACTTCAAACCTCATAGTTTTCAATTCAATTAGTTTCAATGATAAATTATAATTAAACCCTTTCTGCCAAGGAGTATAATTAAATTAAAAGTATCGCAAAAGTTTCCAAACGAACACTGGCGCACAACCCTGGTGCCCACAACTTATAGCATCCACATCGATACCTTTTCCCGGGATACCTACCTCTTCTCCCTAGCTTATATCCTCACCAGGCAGGAGTCCTCCTCTCCCTACTACACCATAACTTCATAACCCAGGTATGTAATGTATCCTCGCTGGCACCAGAATAGGAAGCCCATGTTATTCTCCGTTAACCTCACAACTTGCCCAAACTCTAGCAGTTAGTCTCAGTGCGGTTATTCGGGCGACCAGACCACACACATGCCGCCGGCCGCCCAGCACCTGCAGGGAGAGCGATAAGGGAGGGAGGCAGTGAAACTCACTCTCAGGACTCTACAACACCCCCGGGGAGAGAGGCAGAGTTTTAACCCTCACCCAGAACAGCTTACGTTTCTCCACGAATCAGATTTAGTTAGACAGCAGTAATGTGTAACACCTGGAGTTATTGTTATTATCAATTAGTTTAGAGTGTAATAACAGTAATTACAATTAACATGTATGCTTTAGAGAGACATTCTGTGTAGGACAGTGAGTGAGAGTTAGAATAAAGAACTATATTGTTTTTTAATGATGGTGCTATATTGACGTTACCATTTGTTGAGCCTGAGGACAAAAAAAAAACATTTATTCTTACTAATCTTACGTAATTCAGTACAATGATTAGTAAATTAATAGTTGCCATTGAAATCACTGTACCGACATGTTTGATTGATTGATTGAAATAGACATGTCGTAATGGTCGCACAGTTAATTATTGGTATTTGGTAATTCTTAGGAACTTATGAGTATATGTCATAATAATTTTCAATGGGATCAAAATAAGGTTTCACAAATATTTTAATATTCAGGCGGTAGATATCTTTTAAGTGGTCTGGGTTTGAGAGGAGTGCATGGTGGTGGTCTCAGTGGGTCTGGGTATCACAAGTTGTACGTCTGTTTGGTCCGGAATTTTAATTTATAATCATGGTAATGTAAATTCGTTGGTAGTTAGTACGTACAGTATATACCCATACTAGTTGGTAAATATTTCCGCTATTTTTTTTTTTAATAACATTAAACCTCCAGCCATCCATTTACTTGAAAATAGTCATAGTTGTATAAACACGACCAAAAGAATATCCTATTTGAAGTTTAGCCACTCAGGTGCTGCCTGGGCGGGCAAGTCCTTAGATGATTCATAAATGTTAAAATTGCGAAGGATCTTGATCTCAACTTTTAAAAATCTCGATCTCGGGGAAAAATAGATTTCTTGCTCAAGTAAAGTATGAGGAGTCACCCAGACCTTAGCCTAATTCTCTGGTAACACATAAGTAAACACACTAGAGCTATAGCCACAGTCAGGTAATAAAAATACTCTTTTTTGGGGTTACATATAATAGAAAATTGATAACGATTAGGTAAAAAAATGTTACTCTCATATTTTAAGTAAATTTACTTTTTCTACTCCTTTAGGATCAAATATATGTAAACATTCAAAGCCCGGAATAGAGGCAACCAACTGTCACCTTGTCAGTCTAAGATATCTGTTTTCAAATAGGGATTCAATTTTTGTTTTGTAAAGAAAAAATACTTATACGTTATTTAGTATTTCCTGATGAGCCCTTTAGTTTTAGGTTACATTAAAACATATATAGAAAACAATTTGAGGATTATATTCATATATTCTAATATAATTTTATCTTTGTATATTAATCTTGGTAACACGTACAGATGTTTCATGGTAGTGATAATTTTAGTCTAAGTAAAATATCACGTGAAACAGCATCTATTAAGCGATTACTCCACATTACAGATTTATCTCTACACGGTCATTATTCCTTTATCAAACTGGTGTTTTATTATGGGTACGGGTTTACTCCACCCACTAGTTAACGAGGGCATAATAAGGTTAAAAACCTATAGAAGCTCGCCTGATGCTCAGTACATTCCGTGTTGTTGTAGCTAATGGTAATAATTTAACAAGATAAAGTCACTTAAGTCCGATGACCTGAATTAATCCAAATTGAAGTGTATTTCAAATGGGAAATAATATCAGGCATCCTTAACCATGGAAATTAGAAGCTGTT
>NW_024732753.1:0-43948 GCF_018991925.1 Homarus americanus
CTAGGTACCTGGGAGTGTCAGAGGGTACCTGGAGTGTTGGAGGTGTACCAGTGTGAGGAAGTGTGGCCTGGATTGTCTGGGGTGTACCTGGGAGAGTCTGGGGGCACCTGGGAGTGTCTGAGGTGACCTGGGAGTGTGTGAGAGATGTACCTGGGAGTGTCAGAGGTACATGGGAGTGTCAAGGGTGTGTACCAGGGAGTGTCTGAGGTGTACCTGGGAGTGTCAGAGGTGTACCTGGCAGTGTCTGGAGGTGTACCTGCAGTGTCAGTGGTGTGCCTGGGAGTGTAAGAGGTGTACCTGGGAGCAAGTGAGGTGTATCAGGAGTGACGAGAGGAGTACCTAGGAGTGTCAGAGGTGTACCTGGTAGGAGAAGGCCTGGGAGTGTCTGCGGTGTACCTGGGAGGTCAGAGGAGTCCTGGGAGGTTAAGCTGAACATGGAGTGTTAGTGGAGTACCTAGGAGGCTCAGAGGTGTACTGGGAGGTCGGAGGTACCTGGGAGTGTGAGAAGTGTACCTGGGAGTATCGGAGGTACTGGAGAGTCGGAGGTGTACCTGGGAGTGCTGAGGTGTATGGGAGTTACAGAGGTGTACCTGGGAGTGTCAGAGGTGTACCTGGGAGGCCAGAGGTACCTGGGAGTGTCAGAGGTGTACCTGGGAGTGTCGGAGGTGTACCTGCGAGGTGTGAGTGTACCTGGGAGTTTCTAAGGTGTACCTGGGAGTGTTCTAAAGCCTGGGAGTGTCTGAGGTGTACCTGGGAAGGTCAGAGGTGTTCCTGGGAGTGCTGAGGTGTACCTGGGAGTGCACCTTGGAGTGTCTGAGGTGTACTGGGAGGCCTGAGGTACCTGCCAGTGTTCTGAGGTGTACCATGGCAGTGTCAGGGTGTACCTGGGAGGTTGAGTGTGTGGCTATGGAGTTAGAGGTGTATCAGGGAGTGACAGAGGAGTACCTAGGGAGTGTCAGAGGTACCAGGGAGTGTCGGTGGTGTACCTGGGATATCGAGTTGCCTGGGAGTGTCAGAGGTGTACGTGGGAGTGTCAGAGGTACTGAAGGTCAGAGATGTACCTGGGAGTCAGAGGTGCATCTGGGAAAGTTGGACGTGTACCTGGGAGTGTTAGAGGTGTACCAGGAAATGTCAGTGGAGCACCTGGTTGTGTCACAGGTGTACCTGGAGTGTCAGGAGGTGTGCCTGGGAGCAGTCAGAGGGTACCTGGGAGTGTCAGAGGTGTCCTGTAGTGTCGGAGGTGTACCTGGGAGTGTAAGAAGTGCACTGAGTGTGGAGGTGTGCCTGGGAGTGTCGGAGGTACCTGGGAGTGTCAGGAGGTGTACTGGGAGTGTCAGAGGTGTACCTGGGAGTGTCAGGCGGTGTACGTGGGAGTGTCTGAGGTGTACCTGGGAGTGTCAGGAGGTGTGCCTGGGAGTGTCAGAGGTGCACTTGGGAGTGTGCAGAGGTGCACCTGGAGTGGCTCTGAGGTGTACCTGGGAGTGTCTGAGGTGTACCTGGCAGTGTCTGAGGTGTACCTGGCAGTGTCTGAGGTGCACCTGGCAGTGTCATGGTGTACCTGGGAGTGTCAGTGTACATGGGAGCATAGAAGCATATCAGGGAGTGACTGAGGAGTACAGGAGTGTCAGAGGTGTGCCCAGGGAGGGTCAGAGGTGCACATGGGAGTGTAGAGGTACCTCGGAGTGTCAGAGATGTACCTGGGAGTGTCAGGTGTATCTGGGAGGTTGGACGTGTACCTGGAGTAATAGAGGTGTACCAGGAAATGTCAGTGAGTACCTGGTTGTGTCAGAGGTGTACCTGGGAGAGGTTGGGAGGTGTGCCTGGGAGTGTCAGAGGTGTACCTGAGAGGCCAGAGGTGTGTACCTGGGAGTGTCAGAGGTGTACCTGGAGAGGTCAGAGGTAATTGGGAGGTCAGAGGTCACTTGGGAGTAAGGTGTACCTGGGATGTCAGGTGTACCAGGAGTGTTAGGGAGCACCTGGGAGTGTGAGAGTGTACCTGGGAGTGTCAGAGGTGTACCTGGGAGTGTCGGAGGTGTACCTGGGAGTGTAAGAAGTGTACCTGAAGTGTCGGAGGTACTGGGAGTGTCGGAGGTACCTGGGAGTGTCAGGAGGGGTGTACTTGGGAGTGTCAGAGGTGCACTTGGGAGTGTCAGAGGTGTCTGGAGGTGTGTACTGGGAGTAGCCTGAGGTGTACCTGCCAGTGTCTGAGGTGTACCTGGCAGTGTCCTGAGGTGAACCTGCGGTGTCAGCGGTGTACCTGGGAGGGGAGGTGTATCAGGAGGACAGAGGAGCACATAGGGATTGTCAGAGGTGTACCTGGGAGGCCAGAGAGGTGTACCTGGGAGTGCAGAGGTGTCCTTGGTGTGAGAAGTGTACCTGGGAGTGTTCAAAATTTGGAGTGTTCAGCTGGGAGTGTCTGAGGTGACCTGGGAGGGTCAGAGGTACCTGGGAGTGTTCTGGTACCTGGGAGTGTCAGAGGTGTACCTGAGTGTCAGGGGTGTACCAGGAGTGTTAGTGGAGTGCCTGGGAGTGTCGGAGTGTACCTGGGAGTGTCAGAGGCATACCTGGGAGTGTCAGAGGTGTATTTGGGAGTGTCGGACGTGCACATGGAGTGTCACAGGTGTACCAGGAATGTCAGTGGAGTACCTGGGAGTGTCAGAGGTGTACCTGGGAGTGTCAGAGGGTGTACCTGGGAGTGCTCAGAGGTGTACCTGGGAGGTCAGAGGTGTACCAGAGAGTGTGATAGGGTGTACCTGGGAGTGTCGGAGGTGTACCTGGAGTGTCAGGGGTGTCAGAGTGTTAGGGTGGAGTACCTGGGAGTGACTGAGGTGTACCTGGGAGTGTCAGAGGTGTACCAGGGAGTGTCAGAGGAATACCTAGGAGGTCAGAGGTGTACCTGAATGTCAGAGGTACCAGGAGTGTCGAGTTGTACCTGGGAGTGTCGGAGGTGACCTGGGAGGCCAGGAGGTGTACCTGGGAACAGAGGTGTTCCTGGAGTATCAGAGGTGTACCTGGGAATGAGGTGACAACAGAGTGTCAGAGGTGTATGGGAGTTTCAGAGGTGAACCAGAGGCCAGGAGAGCACTGGGAGTGTCAGAGGTTTACCAGGGAGTGTCAGTGAGTACCTGGGAGTCTCAAAGGTGTTCCTGGGGAGTATCAGAAGTGTACCTGGGAATACGGGAGGTGTACCTGGGAATATCGAAGGTGGCCTGGGAGTGTAAGAGGTGTACCTGGGGTGTCAGAGGTGTACCTGGGAGTGTCACAGAGTACCTGGGATTGTCAGAGGTGTACCTGGCAGTGTCTGGAGGTGTACCTGGCAGTGTCAGTGGTGTACCTGGGAGGTCAGCGATGTACCTGGGAGTGTTAGAGGTATCAGGAGTGACAGAGAGCACTCAGGATTGTCAGAGGTGTACCTGGGAGTGTCAGAGGTTACCTGGGAGGTCGGAGGTGCATGGTGAGTGTGAAGTGTACCTGGAGTGTCTGGGGTGTACCTGGGAGGTCTGGGGTGTACTGGGAGTGTCTGAGGTGTCACCTGGGAGGTCAGAGGTGTACTGGGAGGTCAGAGGCACTTGGGAGTGTCAGAGATGTACCTGAGTGTTGGGGTACCAGGGAGTAGAGTGAGTACCTGGGAGTGAGAGGCACTGGAGTGTCAGAGGTGTACCTGGTAGTGTCGGAGGTGTACCTGGGAGTGTCGGAGTGCACTGGGAGTGTCAGAGGTGTACTTGGGAGTGTCACAACGAGAGTGTTAGAGGTATATCAGGGAGTGACAGAGGCACCGAGTGTCAAAGGTACCTGGAGTGTGAGTAGGTACCTGGGAGGTTCAGGTACCTGGGAGTGTCAGAGGTGTACCTGGGAGTGTCAGAGGTGTGCCTGGGAGCAGAGGTGTACCTGGGTGTCAGGAGGTGTACCTGGGAGTGTCTGCGTGCCTGGGAGTGTCAGGAGGCTGGGATCAGGGGGTGTACCAGGGTGTGTGTTAGTGAGCACCTGGGAGTGTCAGGAGGTGTACCTGGGAGTGTCAGAGGTGTACCTGGGAGTGTCAGAGGTGTATTTGGGAGGTCGGACGTGCATGGGGAGTGTCATAGGTGCACAAGGTAATGCGTCAGTGGAGTACCTGGAGTGTCAGAGGTGTACCTGGGAGTGTCAGGAGGTGTACCTGGGAGTGGTCAGAGGTACCTGGGAGGTCAGAGGTACCAGAGAGTGTGATAGGTGTACCTGGGAGCAATGGTGGTGTACCTGGGAGGCCGGGAAATTAGGAGTGTAGTGAGTACCTGGGAGGTCAGAGGTGTACCTGGGAGTGTAGAGGTGTACCTGGGAATGTCAGAGGTGTACCAGGGAGTGACTGAGGTGTGTACCTGGGATGTCAGAGGTGTACCAGGAGTGTCAGAGGAATACCTAGGGAGTGTCGAGGTGTACCTGGGAATGTCAGAGGTGTACCAGGGAGTGTCCAGGTGTGCTCCTGGAGTGGTCGGAGGCGGACCTGGGAGGTCGGGGTGTGGGAGTGTTAGTGGAGTGCCTGGTCAGAGGTGCCTGGGAGGTCAGAGGTATACCTGGGAGTGTCAGATGTATTTGGGAGTGTCGGACGTGTACATGGGAGGTCAGAGGTGTACCAGGGAATGTCAGTGGAGTACCTGGGAGTGTCAGAGGTGTGCCTGGGAGGCTGGGGAGGTGTACCTGGGAGTGTCAGAGGTGTACCTGGGAGTGTCAGAGTGTACCAGAGAGTGTGATAGGTGTACCTGGGAGTGTCGGAGGTGTACCTGGGAGTGTCAGGGGTACCAGGAGTGTTAGTGGAGCACTGGGAGTGACTGAGGTGTACCTGGGAGTGTCAGAGGTGTACCAGGGAGTGTCAGAGGAATACCCAGGGAGTCAGAGGTGTACCTGGGGAATGTCAGAGGTGTACCAGGAGTGTCGGAGTTGTACCTGGGAGTGTCGGAGGCGGACCTGGGAGTGTCAGAGGTGTACCTGGGAATATCAGAGGTGTTCCTGGGAGTATCAGAGGTGTACCTGGGAATGTCAGAGGTATACCAGGGAGTGTCAGAGGTGTACTTGGGAGTTTCAGAGGTGAACCAGGGAGTGTCAGAGGAGTACCTGGGAGTGTCAGAGGTTTACCAGGGAGTGTCAGTGGAGTACCTGGGAGTCTCAAAGGTGTTCCTGGGAGTATCAGAAGTGTACCTGGGAATATGTGGAGGTGTACCTGGGAATATCGAAGGTGTACCTGGGAGTAAGCAGTACCTGGGGGTGGAGGTGTACCTGGGAGGTCACAGCAGTACCTGGGATTGTCAGGAGGTGTACCTGGCAGTGTCTGAGGTACCTGGCAGTGTCAGGGAGCCTGGGAGTGTCAGGATGTACCTGGGAGTGTTAGGAGGTGTATCAGGGGAGTACAGAGGAGGCCCAGGATTGTCAGAGGTGTACCTGGAGTGTCAGAGGTCTACCTGGGAGGGTGTCGGAGGTGTACCTGCGAGTGTGAGAAGTGTACCTGGGAGTGTCTGGGGTGTACCTAGTGTCTGTGTGCCTGGGAGTGTCTGAGGTACCTGGAGTGTCAGAAACTGGGAGTGTCAGAGGCACTTGGGAGTGTCAGAGGTGTACCCAGAGGTGGGTACCAGGGAGTGTTAGGTGGAGTACCTGGGAGTGTGTGTGAGAGGTGTACCTGGGAGGCCGAGTGTACCTGGTAGTGTCGGAGGTGTACCTGGGAGGGCGGAGGTACCTGGAGTGTCAGAGTACTTGGGAGGCTGTTGTACCGAGAGGTTAGAGGCATATCAGAGTGACAGAGGAGCACAGGGAGTCAAAGGTGTACCTGGGAGTGGAGTGGTACCTGGGAGTGTCTGGTGGTGTACCTGGGAGTGTCAGAGGTACCTGGGAGTGTGAGGGTGTGCCTGGGAGGCTGAGATTTGGGAGTGTCAGAGGTACCTGGGAGTGTTCGTGCCTGGGAGGTCAGAGGTGTACCTGGGAGCGTGTACCAGGGTGTTAGGTGAGTACCTGGGAGTGTCAGGAGGTGTACCTGGGAGTGTCAGAGGTACCTGGGAGTGTCAGGAGGTGTATTTGGGAGTCGGACGTGTACATGAGTGTCATGGGTGCCAAGGTAATGTCAGTGAGTACTGGGAGGGTCAGAGGTGTGACCTGGGAGTGTCAGAGGTGTACCTGGGAGTGTCAGGGTGTACCTGGAGTGTCAGAGGTGTACCAGAGGTGTGATAGGTGTACCTGGGAGTGTCTGGTGGTGGCCTGGGAGTGTCAGTGTACCAGAGTGCAGGGAGGCCTGGGGTCGAGTGCACTGGGAGTGTTAGAGGTACCTGGAATGTTCAGAGGTGCACAGTGTGGATATTAGGTGTACCTGGGAGTGTCAGGGGAGGATCAGGAGTGTCAGAGGAATACCTAGGAGGTCAGGAGGTGTACCTGGGAATGTCAGAGGTGTACCAAGGAGGTCGTGGTGTACCTGGGAGTGTCGGAGGTGGACCGGGAGTCAGGTGTACCAGGAGTGTTAGTGGAGTGCCTGGGAGTGTCAGAGGTACCTGGGAGGTCAGAGGTGATGACCTGGGAGGTCAGAGGTGTATTTGGGAGGTCGGACGTGTACATGGGAGGGTGTACCAGGAATGTCAGTGGAGTACTGGGAGTTCAGAGGTAGCCTGGGAGTGCCGAGAGGTACCTGGGAGTGTCAGGAGGTGTACCTGGGAGTGTCAGAGGTACCAGAGTGTGATAGGTGTACCTGGGAGTGTCGGAGGTACGAGGTCAGGGGTGTACCAGGGAGTGTTAGTGGAGTACCTGGGAGTGACTGAGGTGCCTGGGAGGTCAGAGGTGTACCAGGGAGTGTCAGAGGAATACCTAGGAGTGTCAGGAGGTGTACCTGGGAATGTCAGAGGTGTACCAGGGAGTGTCGGAGTTGTACCTGGGAGTGGTGGAGGCGACCTGGGAGTGTCAGGAGGTGTACCTGGGAATATCAGAGGTGTTCTGGGAGTATCAGAGGTGTACCTGGGAATGTCAGAGGTATACCAGGGAGTGTCAGAGGTGTACGGGAGTTTCAGAGGTGAACCAGGAGTGAGAGTACTGGGAGCAGAGGTTACCAGGAGGTCAGTGGAGTACCTGGGAGTCCCAAGGTGTTCCTGGGAGTATCAGAAGTGTACCTGGGAATATCGGAGGTGTACCTGGGAATATCGAAGGTGTACCTGGGAGTGTAAGAGGTGTACCTGGGGGTGTCAGAGGTGTACCTGGGAGTGTCACAGCAGTACCTGGGATTGTCAGAGGTGTACCTGGCAGTGTCTGAGGTGTACCTGGCAGTGTCAGTGGTGTACCTGGGAGTGTCAGGATATACCTGGGAGTGTTAGAGGTGTATCAGGACAGAGGAGTATCAGATTGTCAGAGTGTACCTGGGAGTGTCAGAGGCTCACCTGGGAGTGTCGGAGGTGTGCGAGGAGAAGTGTACCTGGGAGTGTCTGGGTGTACCTGGGAGTGTCTGGGGTGTACCTGGGAGGTCTGAGGTGTACCTGGGAGGTCAGAGGAATGGGAGGTCAGAGGTGCACTTGGGAGGTCAGAGTATACAGTGTCAGGTACCAGGAGTGTTAGGTGGAGACCTGGGAGTGTGAGAGGTACCTGGGAGTGTCAGAGGTGTACCTGGTAGTCGGAGGTGTACCTGGGAGAGTCGGAGACTGGAGTGTCAGAGGTGTACTTGGGAGGCTGAAGCAGGCCTGAGAGTGTTAGAGGTATATCAGGGGAGTGACAGAGGAGTACCTAGGAGTGTCAAAGGTGTACCTGGGAGTGTGAGTAGTGTACCTGGGAGTGTCTGGGTACCTGGGGAGGTCAGAGGTACCTGGGAGTGTCAGAGGTGCCTGGAGGGCTCAGAGCCTGGGTACAGAGGTGGGAGGTTCTAGGTGTACCTGGGAGTGTCAGAGGTGTACCTGGGAGGTCAGGTGTACCAGGGTGTGTTAGTGAGTACCTGGGGTCAGGAGGTGTACCTGGGAGTGCAGGGAGGTACCTGGAGTGTCAGAGGTGTATTTGGGAGTGTCGGACGTGTACATGGGAGTGTCATAGGTGTACAAGGTAATGTCAGTGAGTACCTGGGAGGCCAGAGGTGTACCTGGGAGTGTCAGGAGGTGTACCTGGGAGTGTCAGAGGTGTACCTGGGAGTGTCAGAGGTGTACCAGAGAGTGTGATAGGTGTACCTGGGAGTGTCGGTGGTGTACCTGGGAGTGTCAGGGGTACCAGGGAGTAAGTGAGCACCTGGGAGGTCAGAGGTGTACCTGGGAGTGTTAGAGGTGTACCTGGGAATGTCAGAGGTGTACCAGGAGTGACTGAGGTTTTGGGAGGCTGGGAGGTGTACCAGGGAGTGTCAGAGGAATACCTAGGAGTGTCAGAGGTGTACCTGGGAATGTCAGAGGTGTACCAGGGAGTGTCGGAGTTGTACCTGGGAGTGTCGGAGGCGGACCTGCGAGTGTCAGAGGTGTACCTGGGAATGTCAGAGGTATACCAGGGAGTGTCAGAGGTGTAATTGGGAGTTTCAGAGGTGAACCAGGGAGTGTCAGAGGAGTACCTGGGAGTGTCAGAGGTATACCAGGGAGGTCAGAATACCTGGGAGTCTCAAAGGTGTACCTGGGAGTATCAGAGGTACCTGAATATCGGAGTACCTGGGAATATCGAAGGTGTACCTGGGAGTGTAAGAGGTGTACCTGGGAGTGTCACAGCAGTACCTGGGATTGTCAGAGGTGTACCTGGCAGTGTCTGAGGTGTACCTGGCAGTGTCAGGCGGTGTACCTGGGAGTGTCAGCGGTGTACCTGGGAGTTAGAGGTGTATCAGGGAGTGACAGAGGAGCACATAGGATTGTCAGAGGTGTACCTGGGAGTGTCAGAGGTGTACCTGGGAGTGTCGGAGGTGTAGATGCAGAGGGTAGAAAGTGTACCTGGGAGTGTCTGGGGTGTACCTGGGAGTGTCTGGGGTGTACCTGGGAGGTCAGGAGGTGTACCTGGGAGGTCAGAGGTATACCTGGGAGTGTCAGGGGTGTACCAGGGAGTGTCAGTGGAGTACCTGGGAGTGTGAGAGGTGTACCTGGGAGTAGCCGGAGGTGTTCATGGAGTGTCTGAGGTGTACCTGGGAGTGTTTGAGGTGTACCCAGGAGTGTCAGAGAAGTACCAGGGAGTGTCACAGGAGAACCTGGGAGTGTGTGAAAGGTGTACCTGAGAGTAGAGAGACGGAGGTCAGAGGTGTATAGGAGTATCGGAGGTTTACCGGGAGTGTCGGAGTTGTACCTGGGAGTGCCGGAGGAGGACCTGGGAGTGTCAGAGGGTGTACCTGGGAGTACGGAGGTGTACATGGGAGTGTCAGAGGTGTACCTGGGAGGTCAGAGGTATCAAGGAGTGTCAGTGAAGTACCTGGGAACCTAAAGGTGTACCTGGGAGTATGGAGGTGTACCTGGGAATATCGAAGAATATCTGTGTACCAGGAGGGTGCACCTGGAGTCTCAGAAGTGAACCAGGAGTGTCAGAGGAGTACCTGGGAGTGTCAGGAGGTGTGGGAGCATGGGAGGTGTACCTGGGAGTATCGGAGGTGTACCTGGGAGTGT
The DNA here is from genome assembly GCF_018991925.1 of Homarus americanus. Lineage (NCBI taxonomy): Eukaryota > Metazoa > Arthropoda > Malacostraca > Decapoda > Nephropidae > Homarus > Homarus americanus. The sequence goes on from NW_024732753.1 coordinate 9,543, forward strand.
GGAGGTGTACCTGGGAGACTGGAGTGCCTTAACGCAACCCAACGTAACCTAAACCAACCTAACCCCGCCTCAACCCAACCCAACCCATCCCAAGCCAACCCAACCTAACCCAACCTAACCTAACCTAATCCAGACCCAACCCAAACCCAAACCAACCCAACCCAACCTAACCTAACCTAACCTAACCTAAACCTAACCTAACCTAATCCAACCTAACCTAACCCATCCAACCTAAACTCTAACACTGAAAATTTGTGTTTTGAAAAGAAATTAAGAGTTTTCCGGAAAAGAAGAAGTAAAAATAAGTAAAAACATTGGTTTTCATCTAAACTGAGTGTTTCAGAAAGAAGTAAAACTAACTAAAAATTCATCTTCCCTAACCCTAACTCTAACCTAATCTAACTTAACCTAACCTATCCTAACCCAACTTAACCTAACCCAAACTAACCTAACCGAACCGAACCGAACCTAACCTAACTCCAACCTAACCTAACCCAACACAATGCAACCCCAACCCAACACAACCTAACCCAATCCCAACCTATCCTATCCTAACCTAAAATAACTCAACCTAACCTAATCTAACCAAACCTAATCCCAACCCAACCCAACCAAATCTAACCTAACTCTATCCAATCTAACCTAACCTAACTCAACTCTAACCTAACTCAACCTAACCTAACTTACTAACTAACCTAACCCAACCCAACCTAACCAACCCAACCCAACCTAACCCAATCTAACCAACCTAACCCAACCCAACCAACCCAACCTAACCCAACCCAACCCAACCCAACCCAACCCAACCTAACCTAACCTAACCAAACCTAATCCCAACCTAACCTAACCTAACCTAACCTAATCCACTTAACCTCTAACACTGAAAATCAGTGTTTTGAAAAAGAAATTAAGAGTTTTATGAAAAGAAGAACTATAAGTAAAATACATTGGTTTTTATTCAAAACTGGTTCAGAAAGAAGTAAACCAACTAAAATTCACACCTAACCCCTAACCTAACCCAACCTAAAAACATAAACTTGAACCCAAACCAACCTTAACTCCAACCTAACCTAACCTAACCCTACTCAACCTAACCCAACAAAACCAACCCCAACCCAACCCAATCCAACCTAACCTAACCTAACCTAACCTAACCTAACCTAACCTAACCGAACCCAACTCTAACCTAACCGAACCTAACCAAACCAAACCCAACCCAACCCAATCCAACCCAACCTAACCTAAACTAACCTGTCCTAACCCAACCTAAGCTAACCTAACGAAACCCAATCAACCTAACCTAACCTAACCTAACCTAACCCAACACAACGCAACCCCACCAACCCAATTTAACCCCAGCCTAACCTAACTCGTAACCTAACCTAACCTAAAATAACCTAACCTAACCTAACGTAACCTAACGTAACCTAAACTAACCTAACCTCGCCTAACCCAACCCAACCCATCCCAAGCCAACCTAACCTAACCTAACCTAACCTAACCTAACCTAACCCAACCCAACCCAACCCAAACCAACCCAACCCAACCTAACCTAACCTAACCTAACCTAACCTAACCTAACCTAACCTAACCTAACCTAACCTAACCTAACCTAAACTCTAACACTGAAAATTAGTGTTTTGAAAAGAAATTAAGAGTTTTCCGTGAAAAGAAGATAAAAATAAGTAAAATACATTGGTTTTCATCTAAAACTGAGTGTTTTTCGTGAAAGAAGTAAAACTAACTAAAATTCACTTACCCTAACCTAACCTAACCTAATCTAACCAAACCTAACCTATCCTAACCTAACCTAACCTAACCCAAACTAACCTAACCGAACCTAACCGAACCTAACCTAACCTAACCTAACCTAACCCAACACAACACAACCCAACCCAACACAACCTAACCTAACCTAACCTAACCTAAACTAACCTAACCTAACCTAACTTAACCAAACCTAACCTAACCTAACCTAACCTAATCTAACCTAACCTAACCTAATCTAACCTAAGCTAACCTAACCTAACCTAACCTAACCTAACCAAACCTAACCTAACCTAACCTAACCTAATCTAACCTAACCTAACATAACCTAACTAACCTAACCCTAACCTAACCTTACCTAACCTAACCTAACCAGCAACCTATCCTTAGCCCAACCTTAGCCATCCCAGCCACAGCAACCCAACCCAACCTAACCTAGCCTAACCTAACCTAACCTAACCTAACCTAACCTAACCTAACCTAACCTAACCTAACCTCTAACACTGAAAATCAGTGTTTTGAAAAGAAATTAAGAGTTTTAAGTGAAAAGAAGATAAAAATAAGTAAAATACATTGGTTTTTATCTAAAACTGAGTGTTTTTCGTGAAAATTAGTGAAACTAACTAAAATTCACCTAACCTAACCTAACCTGACCTAACCGTGAAAAGAATGTAAAACTAACTTCAAAACAGAGTTCTTCAACAGATAACACGGCACATCCTAAAAATAAGTACAACTTACAATAAAAACAGTGTTTTTCAAAGGAAATTCAGCGTTTTCCGTGAGTGTTTTTCGTGAAAAGAAGTAAAACTAACTAAAATTCACCTAACCTAACCTAACCTAACCTAACCTAACCTAACCTAACCTAACCTAACCCAACCCAACCCAACCCAACCTAACGTAACCTAACCTAACCGAACCTAACCTAACCTAACCTAACCTAACCTAACCTAACCTCTAACACTGAAAATCAGTGATTTGAAAAGAAATTAAGCGTTTTCCGTGAAAAGAAGATGAAAATAAGTAAAATACATTGGTTTTCATCTAAAACTCAGTGTTTTTCGTGAAAAGAAGTAAAACTAACTAAAATTAACATAACCTAACCTAACCTAACCTAACCCAACCTAACCTAACTTAACCTAATCTAATCTAACCTAACCTAACCTAACCTAACCTAACCTAACCTAACCTAAAGGCGTTTGCCGCCACTCATTCTTATGGCCCCCCTGCCGCCGTTAATCGCCCGTAAGGCGATTGCCTCCACTCATTCTTATGGCCCCCCTGCCGCCGTTAATCGCCCGTAAGGCGATTGCCGCCACTCATTCTTATGGCCCCCTGCCGCCGTTAATCGCCCGTAAGGCGATTGCCGCCACTCATTCTTATGGCCCCCCTGCCGCCGTTAATCGCCCGTAAGGCGATTGCCGCCACTCATTCTTATGGCCTCCCTGCCGCCGTTAATCGCCCGTAAGGCGATTGCCGCCACTCATTCATATGGCCCCCCTGCCGCCGTTAATCGCCCGTAAGGCGATTGCTGCCACTCATTCTTATGGCCTCCCTGCCGCCGTTAATTGCCCGTAAGGCGATTGCCGCCACTCATTCTTATGGCCTCCCTGCCGCCGTTAATCGCCCGTAAGGCGATTGCCGCCACTCATTCTTATGGCCCCCGTGCCGCCGTTAATCGCCCGTAAGGCGATTGCCGCCACTCATTCTTATGGCCCCCATGCCGCCGTTAATCGGCCGTAAGGCGATTGCCGCCACTCATTCTTATGGCCCCCCTGCCGCCGTTAATCGCCCGTAAGGCGATTGCCGCCACTCATTCTTATGGCCTCCCTGCCGCCGTTAATCGCCCATAAGGCGATTACCGCCACTCATTCTTATGGCCCCCCTGCCGCCATTAATCGCCCGTAAGGCAATTGCCGCCACTCATTCTTATCGCCTCCCTGCCGCCGTTAATCGCCCGTAAGGCGATTGCCGCCACTCATTCTTATGGCCCCCCTGCCTCCGTTAATCGCCCGTAAGGCGATTGCCACCACTCATTCTTATGGCCCCCCTGCCGCCGTTAATCGCCCGTAAGGCGATTGCCGCCACTCATTCTTATCGCCTCCCTGCCGCCGTTATTCGCCCGTAAGGCGATTGCCGCCACTCATTCTTATCGCCCCCCTGTCGCCGTTATTCGCCCGTAAGGCGATTGCCGCCACTCATTCTTATCGCCCCCCTGTCGCCGTTAATCGCCCGTAAGGCGATTGCCGCCACTCATTCTTATGGCCCCCCTGCCGCCGTTAATCGCCCGTAAGGCGATTGCCGCCACTCATTCTTATGGCCCCCCTGCCGCCGTTAATCGCCCGTAAGGCGATTGCCGCCACTCAATCTTATCGCCTCCCTGCCGCCGTTAATCGCCCGTAAGGCGATTGCCGCCACTCATTCTTATCGCCTCCCTGCCGCCGTTAATCGCCCGTAAGGCGATTGCCGCCACTCATTCTTATGGCCCCCCTGCCACCGTTAATCGCCCGTAAGGCGATTGCCGCCACTCATTCTTATGGCCTCCCTGCCGCCGTTAATCGCCCGTAAGGCGATTGCTGCCACTCATTCTTATCGCCCCCTTACCGCCGTTGATCGCCCAAAAGGCGATTGCCACCACTCATTCTTATTGCCCCTCTGCCGCCGTTAATCGCCCGTAAGGCGTTTGCCGCCACTCATTCTTATCGCCCCTCAGCCGCTGTTAATCGCCCGTAAGGCGATTGCCGCCACTCATTCTTATTGCCCCCTTGCCGCCGTTAATGGCCCATAAAACGGTGCCACTCATTCTTTTACGCTGCCCGCCGTTAATCGCCCGAAGGCGACGCTCCACTCATTCTTGGTCCCCTGCCGCCATATCGCCCGTAAGGCGATTGCCGCCCTCATTCTTATGGCCCCCTGCCGCCGTTAATTGCCCGTGGGCGATTGCCGCCACTATTCTTATCGCCCCTGCCGCCGTTAATCGATCGTAAAGGCGATTGCCGCCACTCATTCTTATGGGCCCCTGCCGCGTTAATCGCCCGTAAGGCGTTGCCGCCACTCATTCTTATGGCCCCCCTGCCGCCGTTAATCGCGCCAAGGCGATTGTCGCCACTCATTCTTATGGCCCCCCTGCCGCCGTTATATCGCCCGCCAGGCGATTGCCCCCTCATTCTTATGGCCCCCTGCCGCTGTTATGCCGCCACTCATTCTTATGGCCTCCCTGCCCGGTATCGCCGTAAGGCGTTGCCGCCACTCATTCTTATGGCCTCCCGCCGTTAATCGCCCGTAGGCGATTGCCGCCACTCATTCTTATGGCCTCCCTGTGCTGTTAATCGCCCGTAAGTCGTTGCCGCCACTCATTCTTATATCCCTGCGCCGTTAATCGCCCGTAAGCGTTGCCGCCACTCATTCTTATGGCCCCCTGCGCGTTAATCGCCCGTAAGCGTTGCCGCCACTCATTCTTATGGCCCCCCTGCCGCCGTTAATCGCCCGTAAGCGTTACCGCCACTCATTCTTATCCTCCCCTGCCGCCGTTAATCGCCCGTAAAGCAATTGCCGCGTTAATCGCCGTAGGCGTTGACGCCACTCATTCTTATGGCCCTGCGCGTTAATCGCCGTAAGGCGATTGCCCAGCTTCATTCTTATGGCCCCCTGCCGCCGTTAAGGCGTTCCGCCACTCATTCTTATGGCCCCCCTGCCGCGTTAATCACCCGTGGGCGATTGCCCGCACTCATTCATCGCCCCCCTGCGTTAATCGCCCGTAAGGCGTTGCCGCCACTCATTCTTATGGCCCCCTCTGCTGTTAATCGCCCGTGGCGTTGCCGCCAGTCATTCTTATGGCCTCCCTGCCGCCGTTAATCGCCGTAAGGCGATTGCTGCCACTCATTCTTATCGCCCCTGCCGCCGTTAATCGCCCGTAAGGCGATTGCCGCCACTCAATCTTATCGCCCCTGCCGCCGTTAATCACCCGTAAGGCGTTGCCGCCACTCATTCTTATCGCCTCCTGCCGCCGTTAATCGCCCGTAAGGCGTTGCCGCCACTCATTCTCGCCCCCTGCCGCCGTTAATCGCCCGTAAGGCAATTGCCGCCACTCATTCTTTTCGCCCCCTGCCGCCGTTAATCGCCCGTAAGGCGACTGCCGCCACTCATTCTTATGGCCCCCTGCCGCCATTAATCGCCCGTTGGCGTTGCCGCCACTCATTCTTAGGCCCCCTGCCGCCGTTAATTGCCCGTAAGGCGTTGCCGCCACTCATTCTTATCGCCCCTGCGCCGTTAATCGATCGTAAGGCGATTGCCGCCACTCATTCTTATGCCCCCTGCGCCGTTAATCGCCCGTAAAGCGTTGCCGCACTCATTCTTATGGCCCCCTGCGCCGTTAATCGCCCTTAAGGCGATTGCTCGCCCTCATTCTTATGGCCCCCCTGCCGCCGTTAATGCCCCATAAAGGCGATTGCCGACACTCATTCTTATGCCCCCCTGCCGCCGTTATGCCGCCACTCATTCTTATGGCCTCCCTGCCGCCGTTAATCGCCCGTAAGGCGATTGCCGCCACTCATTCTTATAGCTCCCTACGCCGTTAATCGCCGTGGCGTTGCGCCACTCATTCTTATGGCCTCCCTGTCGCCGTTATCGTCGCCCGTAAGTCGTTGCCGCCACTCATTCTTATAGCCTCCCTGCCGCCGTTATCGCCCGTAAGGCGTTGCGCCACTCATTCTTATGGCCCCCCTGCGCCGTTAATCGCCCGTGGCCGTTGCCGCCACTCATTGTTATCGCCTCCTGCCGCCGTTAATCGCCCGTAAAGGCGTTGCGCCGCCACTCATTCCTATGGCCTCCTTGCGCCGTTAATCGCCGTAAAGCGTTGCCGCCACTCATTCTTATGGCCCCCCTGCCGTTAAAGCGTTGCCGCCACTCATTCTTATAGCCCCCCTGCGCCGTTAATCGCCCGTAAGGCGATGCCGCCACTCATCTTATGGCCCCCGTGTTGTCGCCCGTAAGCGATTGCCGCCACTCATTCTTATCGCCCCCCTTCCGCCGTTAATCGCCAGCGTGCCTCATTCTTATCGCCCCCCTGCCGCCGTTAATCGCCCGTGGCGTTGCCGCCACTCATTCTTATGGCCCTCTGCCGCTGTTAATCGCCCGTAAGGCGATTGCGCCACTCATTCTTATGGCCTCCCTGCTGCCGTTAATCGCCCGTAAGGCGATTTCGCCACTCATTCATCGGCCCTCTGCCGCCGTTAATCGCCCGTAAGGCGTTGCGCCACTCATTCTTATCCCCCCTGCGCGTTAATCGCCCGTGAGGCGATTGCCGCCAGTCATTTATGGCCCCGTGCTGCCGTTAATCGCCCGTAGAGGCGTTGCGCCACTCATTCTTATCGCCCCCCCTGCGCGTTAATCGCCCGTAAGCGTTGCCGCCACTCATTCTGATGGCCCCTGCACCGTTGATCGCCCGTAAGCGTTGCGCCACTCATTCTTATCGCCCCCCTGCCGCCGTTAATCGCCCGTAAGAGCGTGCCGCCACTCATTCTTATGGCCCCCCTGCGCTGTTAATCGCCCGTAAGGCGATTCGCCAGTCATTCTTATGGCCCTCCCCTGCCGCCGTTAATCGCCCGTAAGGCGATTGCGCCACTCATTCTTATCGCCCCCCTGCGCCGTTAATCGCCCGTAAGGCGTTGCCGCCAGTCATTCTTATGGCCCCCTGCGCCGTTAATCGCCCGTAGGCGTTGCCGCCACTCATTCTTATCGCCCCCTGCGCCGTTAATCGCCGTAGGCGTTGCCGCCACTCATTCTTATCGCCCCCCGCGTTAATCGCCCGTAAGAGCGTTGCGCCACTCATTCTTATGGCCCCCTGCCGCCGTTAATCGCCCGTAAGGCGATTGCGCCACTCATTCTTATGGCCTCCTGCCGCCGTTAATCGCCCGTGAGCGATTGCGCCACTCATTCTTATGGCTCGCCTGCCGCGTTAATCCTGTAAGGCGTTGCGCCACTCATTCTTATGGCCCCCTGCGCCGTTAATCACCCGTAAGGCGATTGCCGCCACTCATTCTTATCGCCTCCCTGCCGCCGTTAATCGCCGTGGCGTTGCGCCACTCATTCTTATCGCCCCTGCCGCCGTTAATCGCCCGTAAGGCAGTACGCCACTCATTCTTTTCGCCCCCCTGCCGTTAATGTCGCCCGTAAGCTGCCACTCATTCTTGGCCCCCCTGCGCCATTAATCGCCCGTAAGGCGTTACGCCCACTCATTCTTATGGCCCCCTGCCGCCGTTAATTGCCCTAGGCGTTGCCGCCACTCATTCTTATCGCCCCCTGCCGCCTTAATCGCCGTGGCGTTCGCCGCACCATTCTTATGGCCCCCTGCGCCGTTAATCGCCCGTAAGGCGTTGCACGCCTCATTCTTATGGCCCCCCTGCGCGTTAATCGCCCGCAAAGCGATTGCCGCCACTCATTCTTATGGCCCCCTGCGCGTTGTCGCCCGTAAGCGTTACGCCGCAATTCTTATAGCCCCCTGCGCCCGTTATGCCGCCACTCATTCTTATGGCCTCCCTGCGCCGTTAATCGCCCGTACGGCGTTGCCGCCACTCATTCTTATGGCCTCCCTGCCGCCGTTAATCGCCCGTAAGAGCGTTGCCGCCACTCATTCTTATGGCCTCCCTGTCGCCGTTAATCGCCCGTAAGTCGATTGCCGCCACCTATTCTTATGGCCTAACTGCGCGTTAATCGCCCGTAAGGCGTTGCCGCCACTCATTCTTATGGCCCCTGCCGCCGTTAATCGCCCGTAAGGCGATTGCCGCCACTCATTCTTATGGCCCCCTGCGCCGTTAATCGCCCGTAAGGCAATTGCCGCCACTCATTCTTTTCGCCCCTGCCGCGTTAATCGCCCGTAAGGCGACTGCCGCCACTCATTCTTATGGCCCCCTGCCGCCGTTAATCGCCGTAAAGCGTTGCCGCCACTCATTCTTATGGCCCCTGCCGCCGTTAATTGCCCGTAAAGGCGATTGCCGCCACTCATTCTTATCGCCCCCTGCGCCGTTAATCGTCGTAAGGCGTTGCCGCCACTCATTCTTATGGCCCCCTGCCGCCGTTAATCGCCCGTAAGGCGATTGCCGCCACTCATTCTTATGGCCCCCTGCCGCCGATAATCGCCCGTAGGCGTTGCGCATCATTCTTATGGCCCCCTGCGCGTTAATCGCCCGTGAGAGCGTTGCGCCACTCATTCTTATGGCCCCCCTGCCGCCGTTAATCGCCCGTAAGGCGTTGCGCCACTCATTCTTATGGCCCCCTGCATGGTATGCCGCCACTCATTCTTATGGCCTCCCTGCCGCCGTTAATCGCCGTAAGGCGATTGCGCGTTATGCCGCCACTCATTCTTATGGCCTCCCTGCCGCCGTTAATCGCCCGTGGCGTTGCGCCACTCATTCTTATGGCCTCCCTGCGCCGTTAATCGCCCGTAAGGCGATTGCGCCACTCATTCTTATGGCCTCCCTGTCGCCGTTAATCGCCCGTAAGTCGTTGCCGCCACTCATTCTTATGGCCTCCTGCCGCCGTTAATCGCCCGTGGCGTTGCGCCACTATGCTTAGCCCCCTGCCGCCGTTAATCGCCGTAAAGGCGTTGCCGCCACTCATTCTTATGGCCCCTCTGCCGCCAATCGCCCGTAGGCGTTGCCGCCACTCATTCTTGAGCCCCCCTGCCGCCGTTAATCGCCCGTGGCGTTGCGCAATCATTCTTATGGCCCCCCTGCCGCCGTTAATCGCCCGTAGGCGTTGCGCCACTCATTCTTATGGCCTCCCTGCCGGCGTTAATCGCCCGTGAAGGCGATTGCCACCACTCATTCTTATGGCCTCCCTGCCCCGTTAATCGCCTGTAAAGGCGTTGCCTCACTCATTATGGCCTCCATGCGCGTTAATCGCCCGTAAGGCGTTGCGCCATTCTTATGGCCTCCCTGCCGCCGTTAATCGCCCGTAAAGCGTGCCGCCACTATTCTTATCGCCCCCCTGCTGCCGTTAATCGCCCGTAAGCGTGCGCCACTCATTCTTATGGCCTCTGCGCTGTTGTCGCCCGTAAGCGTTGCCGCCACTCATTCTTATGGCCTCCCCTGCGCCGTTAATCGCCCGTAGGCGGTTGCTTCCTCATTCTTATTGCCCCTCTGCGCCGTTAATCGCCCGTAGGCGTTGCGCCACTCATTCTTATCGCCCCCTGCCGTCGTTAATCGCCCGTGGCGTTGCCGCCACTCATTCTTATGGTCACCTGCGCCGTTAATCGCCCGTAAGGCGTTGCCGCCACTCATTCTTATCGCCCCCTGCCGCCGTTATCGCCCGTAAGGCGTTGCGCCACTCATTCTTATCGCCCCCTGCGCCGTTAATCGCCCGTAAGGCGATTGCCGCCACTCATTCTTATGGCCCCGCACCGTTAATCGCCGCGAAGCGTTGCCGCCTTCATTCATATGGCCCCCCTGCGCCCGTTAATCGCCCGAAGGCGTTGCGCCACTCATTCTTATGGCCTCCCTGCCGCCGTTAATCGCCGTGGGCGATTGCCGCCACTCATTCTTATGGCCGCCTGCGCCGTTAATCCTGAAGGCGTTGCCGCCATTCATTCTTGTGCCCCCTGCCGCCGTTAATCACCCGTAAGGCGTTGCCGCCACTCATTCTTATGGCCCCTGCCGTGTCGCCCGTAAGGCGTTGCCGCCACTCATTCTTATGGCCCCTGCCGCCGTTAATCGCCCGTAAGGCGATTGCCGCCACTCATTCTTATGGCCCCCTGCTACGCTGTTATGCCGCCACTCATTCTTATGGCCTCCCTGCCGCCGTTAATCGCCCGTAAAGGCGATGCCGCCCTCATTCTTATGGCCCCCCTGCCGCTGTTATGCGCCCTCATTCTTATGGCCTCCCTGCCGCCGTTAATCGCCCGTAAGGCGTTGCCGCCACTCATTCTTATGGCCTCCTGCGCGTTAATCGCCCGTAAGGCGTTGCCGCACTCATTCTTATGGCCTCCTGTCGCTGTTAATCGCCCGTAAGTCGTTGCCGCCACTCATTCTTATGGCCTCCCTGCCGCCGTTAATCGCCCGTAAGGCGTTGCCGCCACTCATTCTTATGGCCCCCTGCCGCCGTTAATCGCCCGTAAGGCGATTGCCGCCACTCATTCTTATGGCCCCCCTGCGCCGTTTCGCCGTAAGGCGTTGCCGCCACTCATTCTTATCGCCTCCCTGCCGTTAATCGCCCGTAAGGCGTTGCCGCCACTCATTCTTATGGCCTCGCCGCCGTTTGTCGCCCGTAAGGCGTTGCCGCCACTCATTCTTATGGCCCCCTGCGCCGTTAATCGCCCGTGGGCGTTGCCGCCACTCATTCTTATGGCCCCCTTGCCCGCCCGTTAAGGCGATTGCCGCCACTCATTCTTATGGCCCCCTGCCGCCGTTAATCGCCCGTGAGGCGATTGCCGCCACTCATTTATCGCCCCCCTGCCGCCGTTAATCGCCCGTAGGCCGATTGCCGCCACTCATTCTTATGGCCCCCTGCTGCTGTTAATCGCCCGTAGGCGATTGCCGCCACTCATTCTTATGGCCCCCTGCCGCCGTTAATCGCCCGTAAAGCGTTGCCGCCACTCATTCTTATCGCCCCCTGCCGCCGTTAATCGCCCGTAAAGCGTTGCCGCCACTCATTCTTATCGCCCCCTGCCGCCGTTAATCGCCCGTAAGCGTTGCGCCCACTCATTCTTATTGCCTCCCTGCCGCCGTTAATCGCCCGTAAAGCGTTGCCGCCACTCATTCTTATCGCCCCCCTGCCGGTTAATCGCCCGTGAGCGATTGCCGCCACTCATTCTTTCGCCCCCTGCCGCCGTTAATCGCCCGTGAAGGCGATGCGCCCACTCATTCTTATGGCCCCCCTGCGCCGTTAATCGCCCGTGGCGATTGCCGCCACTCATTCTTATGGCCCCCTGCCGCCGTTAATCCCCGTAAACGTGCCGCCACTCATTCTTATCGCCCCTGCGCCGTTAATCGCCGTAAGCGTTGCCGCCACTCATTCTTTGGCCCCCTGCCGCGTTAATCGCCCGTAAGCGTTGCCGCCACTCATTCTTATGGCCCCCCTGCGCGTTAATCGCCCGTAAAGGCGTTTGCACTCATTCTTATGGCCCCCCTGCGCCGTTAATCGCCCTAAGCGTTGCCGCCACTCATTCTTATGGCCCCCCTCGTTATGCCAGCTCATTCTTATGGCCTCCCTGCGCCGTTAATCGCCCGTAAGGCGATTGCCGCCACTCATTCTTATGGCCTCCTGCCGCCGTTAATCGCCGTAAAGCGTGCCGCCACTCATTCTTATAGGCCTCCCTGCGCCCGTTAATCGCCGTAAGTAGATTGCCGCCACTCATCTTATAGCCTCCCCTGCGCCGTTAATCGCCCGTAAGGCGTTGCCGCCACTCATTCTTATGGCCCCCCTGCCGCCGTTAATCGCCGTAAGGCGATTGCCGCCACTCATTCTTGTCGCCTCCCTGCCGCCGTTAATCGCCGTAAGGCGTGCCGCCACTCATTCTATGGCCTCCTGCGCGTTTGCCGTGGCGTTGCCATCCTCTGTATTTAATCGCCCGTAGCGTTGCGCCACTCATTCTTATGGCCCCCTGCGCCGTTAATCGGCCGTAAAGCGTTGCCGCCACTCATTCTTATCGCCCCCTTCACGCTTATTAGCCCGTGGCGTTGCCGCCACTCATTCTTATCGCCCCCCTGCCGCCGTTAATCGCCCGTAAGGCGTTGCGCCCACTCATTCTTATGGCCCCTCTGCGCCGTTAATCGCCCGTAAAGGCGTTGCGCCACTCATTCTTATGGCCTCCCTGCCGCCGTTAATCGCCCGTAAGGCGTTGCCGCCACTCATTCTTATCGCCCCCTGCCGTTGATCGCCGTGGGCGTTGCGCCACTCATTCTTATCGCCCCCCTGCGCCGTTAATCGCCCGTAAGGCGTTGCGCCACTCATTCTTATGGCCCCCTGCCGCCGTTAATCGCCCGTAAGGCGTTGCCGACTCATTCTTATCGCCCCCTGCCGGCGTTAATCGCCGTAAGGCGTTGCGCCACTCATTCTTATGGCCCCCTGCTGCCCCGTTATCGCCGTAAGGCGTTGCGCCACTCATTCTTATCGCCCCCTGCCGCCGTTAATCGCCCGTAGGCGTTGCGCCACTCATTCTTATAGCCCCCCTGCCGCCGTTAATCGCCCGTAAAGGCGTTGCCGCCACTCATTCTTATGGCCTCCCTGCCGCCGTTAATCGCCCGTAAGGCGATTGCCGCCACTCATTCTTATGGCCCCCTGCCGCCGTTAATCGCCCGTAAGCGATTGCGCCACTCATTCTTATGGCCCCCCTGCGCCGTTAATCGCCCGTAAGGCGTTGCGCCACTCATTCTTATCGCCCCCTGCCCGTTAATGCGCCCGTAAGGCGTTGCCTACTCATTCTTATCGCCCCCTGCGCCGTTTCGCCCGTAAGGCGATTGCCGCCACTCATTCTTATGGCCCCCCTGCGCCGTTAATCGCCCGTAGAGCATTGCGCCACTCATTCTTATGGCCTCCCCTGCCCCCGTTAATCGCCCGTAAGGCGTTGCCGCCACTCATTCTTATGGCTCGCCGCCGTTATCCCCGTAGGCGTTCGCCACTCATCTTATGGCCCCCCCCTGCCGCCGTTAATCGCCCGTAAAGCGTTGCCGCCACTCATTCTTATCGCCTCCTGCATGCGTTAATCGCCCGTAAGGCGTTGCGCCACTCATTCTTATCGCCCCCTGCCGCCGTTAATCGCCCGTAAGGCAGTACGCCACTCATTCTTTTGCCCCTGCATTCTTGGCCCCCTGCCGCCGTGTCGCCGTAAGCGTGCCGCCACTCATTCTTATGGCCCCCTGCCGCGTTAATCGCCCGTAAGGCGTTGCGCCACTCATTCTTATGGCCCCCCTGCCGCCGTTAATCGTGCGTAAAGCGATTGCCGCCACTCATTCTTATGGCCCCCCCTGCCGCCGTTAATCGCCGTGAGCGTTGCGCCCACTCATTCTTATGGCCCCCTGCGCCGTTAATAGCCCGTAAGGCGATTGCCGCCACTTCATTCTTATGGCCCCCTGCACCGTTATCGCCCGTAAGGCGTTGCGCCACTCATTCTTATAGCCCCCCCTGCCGTTAATCGCCCGTAAGGCGTTTGCCGCCACTCATTCCTGGCCCCCTGCGCCGTTATCGCCCGTAAGGCGTTGCCGCCACTCATTCTTATGGCCTCCCTGCCGCGTTATCGCCCGTGAGGCGTTGCCGCCACTCATTCTTATCGCCTCCCTGCCGCCGTTGTCGCCGTAAGCGATGCCGCCACTCATTCTTATGGCCCCCCCTGCCCGTTAATCGCCGTTGAGCGTTGCCGTCCTCATTCTTATGGCCTCCTGCCGCCGTTAATCGCCCGTAAGGCGTTGCCGCCACTCATTCTTGAGCCCCCCTGCGCCGTTAATCGCCCGTAAAGCGTTACGCCACTCATTCTTATGGCCCCCTGCCGCGTTTCGCCCGTAAAGCGTTGCCGCCACTCATTCTTATCCTTACCCCTGCCGCCGTTATTCGCCCGTAAAGCGTTGCGCCACTCATCTTATGGCCCCCTGCCGCCGTTGTCGCCCGTCGTTGCGCGCCACTCATTCTTATGGCCCCCCTGCCGCGTTAATCGCCCGTGGGCGTTGCCGCCACTCATTCTTATGGCCCCCTGCCGCCGTTATTCGCCCGTGGTGCCGCCACTCATTCTTGTCGCCCCCTGCCGCCGTTGTCGCCCGTAAGGCGTTGCCGCCACTCATTCTTATAGCCCCCCTGCCGCCGTTAATCGCCCGTGAAGCGTTGCGCCACTCATTCTTATTTGCCCCCCCGTTAATCGCCCGTAAGGCGTTGCCGCCACTCATTCTTATGGCCTCCTGCCGCCGTTGTCGCCCGTAGGCGTTGCGCCACTCATTCTTATGCCTCCCTGCGCCGTTAATCGCCCGTAGGCGTTGCGCCACTCATTCTTATGGTCCCCTGCGCCGTTAATCGCCCGTAAGGCGTTGCCGCCACTCATTCTTATGGCCCCCTGCCTGGTGTCGCCGTAAGGCGTTGCGCCACTCATTCTTATGGCCCCCCCGCCGTTAATCGCCGTGGCGTTGCGCCCTCATTCTTACTGACCCCTGCCGCCGTTTCGCCCGTTAGGGCGTTGCGCCACTCATTCTTATGGCCCCTCCGCGTTCGTAAGCCCGTGGCGTTGCGCCACTATTCTTATGGCCCCCTCGCCGTTAATCGCCCGTGAGCGTTGCGCCACTCATTCTTATGGCCCCCTCCGCCTTGTGTCGCCCGTGAGCGTTGCATTTATTCTTATGGCCCCTGCCTGGTTATCGCCCGTGAGCGTTGCCACTCATTCTTATAGCCCCTGCGTTGTTAAGCCCGTGAAAGCGTTGCCGCCACTCATTCTTATGCCTCCTGCCGTGTCGCCCGTGAGCGGTGCCGCCACTCATTCTTATGGCCCCTGCCGTTGTCGCCCGTGCGGTGCGCCACTCATTCTTATGGCCTCCTGCCGCCGTTAATCGCCCGTAAGGCGTTGCGCCATCATTCTTGCCAGCCCCTACGCCGTTAATCGCCGTAAGGCGATTGCGCCACTATTCTTATGCCCCCCTGCGCGCCGTTAATCTCGCCCGTAAGGCGTTGCGCCACTCATTCTTATGGCCCCCTGCCGCCGTTATTCGCCCGTAAAGGCGTTGCCGCCACTCATTCTTATGGCCCCCCCTGCGCTTTATTCGCCGTGGTAATTGCCGCCACTCATTCTTATGGCCCCTGCCGCCGTTAATCGCCCGTAGGCGATTGCGCCACTCATTCTTATGGCCCTGCCGCCGTTGATCGCCGTGGGCGTTGCCGCCACTCATTCTTATGGGCCCCCCTGCGCCGTTAATCGCCCGTAAGGCGTTGCCGCCACTCATTCTATCGCCTCACCGCCGTTATTCGCCCAGTAAGGCGTTGCGCCACTCATTCTTATCGCCCCCTGCCGTTAATCGCCCTAAGGCGTTGCCGCCACTTCATTCTTATAGCCCCTGCGCGTTGTCGCCGTGAGCGTTGCCGCCACTCATTCTTATGGCCCCCTGCGCCGTTAATCGCCCGTAAGGCGTTGCGCCACTTTCATTCTTAGCTAGCTCCCCTGCGTTAATCGCCGTGGCGTTGCCGCCACTCATTCTTATGGCCCCCTCCTGCGCGTTAATCGCCCGTAAGGCGTTGCGCCACTCATTCTTATCGCCTCCTGCGCGTTAATAGCCCGTAAGGCGTTGCGCCACTTTCATTCTTATCGCCTCCCTGCACGCCGTTAATCGCCCGTAAGCGTTGCGCCACTCATTCTTATAGCCTCCCCTGCGCCGTTATCGCCAGCGTTACGCCCACCATTCTTATGGCCTCCCTGCCGTTGTCGCCCGTAAGCGTGCCGCCACTCATTCTTATCGCCTCCCCTGCGCCGTTAATACGCCCGTAAGCGTTCGCCCACTCATTCTTATCCTCTACCGCGCTAATCGCCGTAAAGCGTTGCTACTCATTCTTATAGCCTCCTGCCGCCACTCATTCTTGTGGCCCCCCTGCCGCGTTAATCGCCCGTGGGCGATTGCCGCCACTCATTCTTATGGCCTCCTGCGCGTTAATCGCCCGTAAGCGTTGCGCCACTCATTCTTATGGCCCCCTGCGCGTTAATGCCGTAAAGCGTTGCGCCACTCATTCTTATAGCCCCTGCCGCGTACGTCGCCGTGAAGCGTTCGCCCTCATTCTTATCGCCTCCCTGCGCCGTTATTCGCCCGTGAAGCGTTACGCCACTCATTCTTCGCCCCCTTGCGCGTTAATGTCGCCCGTAAGGCGTTACCCGCCACTCATTCTTACTTACTGCGCCGTTAATCGCCGTAGGCGTTGCCCACTCTCTTATGGCCTCCCTGCGCCGTTAATCGCCCGTAAAGGCGTTGCAGCCTCATTCTTATCCTCCCCTACGCCGTTAATCGCCAAAATTCGCCACTCTTCTTGGCCCCTGCGCCTTAATCGCCCGTAGGCGGTGCCGCCACTCATTCTTATCTGGCCCCTGCCGCGTTAATCGCCCGTAAGGCGTTGCACGCCACTCATTATGGCCCCCCTGCCGCCGTTAATCGCCCGTAAGCGTTACGCCATTCTTGCATGCCCACTACCGCGTTGTCGTCGGCGTGCCGCCACTCATTCTTATAGCCCCCTGCGCCGTTGATCGCCCGTGTAAGGCGTTGCCGCCACTCATTCTTATCGCCTCCCCTGCCGCCGTTATTCGCCCGTAAGGCGTTGCCGCCACTCATTCTTATGCCCCTGCGCCGTTAATCGCCGTGGCGTTGCGTACTCATTCTTATGGCCCCCTGCCGCGGTTTGCCGTGCGTTACGCCATTCTTGCCAGCCCCTGCGCGTTGTCGCCCGTAGGCGGTGCCGCCACTCATTCTTATGGCCTCCTGCCGCCGTTATCGCCCGTAAAGCGTTGCGCCACTCATTCTTATAGCCCCCCTGCGCCGTTTCGCCCGTGAAGGCGTTGCCGCCACTCATTCTTATCGCCTCCTGCCTTAATCGCCCGTGGCGATTGCGCCACTCATTCTATAAGCTTGCTCCTGCGCGTTAATCGCCGTGGGAGCGATGCCGCCCTCATTCTTATGGCCCCCTGCTGCGTTAATCGCCCGTTAAGCGTTACGCCACTCATTCTTATGGCCCCCCTGCCGCCGTTAATTGCCCGTAAGGCATTGCCTGCTCATTCTTATAGCCTCCTGCACCGTTAATCGCCCGTGAGCGTTGCCGCCACCATTCTTATGGCCCCCCTGCGCCGTTGTCGCCGTGGCGTTCGCCACTCATTCTGCCAGCCCCCCTGCGCCGTTAATCGCCCGTGGCGTTGCCGCCACTCATTCTTATGGCCTCCTGCCGCCGTTATTCGCCGTAAAACGTTGCGCTCACTCATTCTTATAGCCTCCCTGCGCCGTTAATCGCCCGTAAGGCGTTACGCCACCATTCTTATAGCCCCCCTACGCCCGTTAATCGCCGTGAAGGCGTTGCATCTCATTCTTATGGCCCCCTGCGCCGTTATCGCCGTAAAGCGTTGCGCTTCACTCATTCTTATCGCCTCCCTGCCGCCGTTATTCGCCGTAAAGCGTTGCCGCCACTCATTCTTCTCCTTTGCCGCCGTTAATGCCCGTAAGACGTTGCGGCTTTCATTCTTATAGCCCCCCCTACCGCCGTTAATCGCCCGTGAACGTGCCTCCCTCTATTCTTTGGCCTCCCCTGCCGCTGTTAATCGCCCGTGAGCATTGCCGCCTTTCATTCTTATAGCCTCCTGCGCCGTTAATCGCCGTGGCGTTGCCGCCACTCATTCTTATAGCCCCCCCTGCCGCCGTAATCGCCCGTAAAGCGTTGCCGCCACTCATTCTTATCGCCTCCTGCATGGTGTCGCCCGCAAAGGCGTTGCCGCCTCTTCTTATGGTTTCCTGCGCCGTTAATGCCCGTAAGGCGTTGCCGCCCTGTTCTTGTTTTCCGTTGTCGCCCGTAAGCGTTGCGTCACTCATTCTTATGGCCTCCCTGCGTTAATAGCCCGTAAGGCGATTGCCTTTTCATTGCTTGGCCTCCTGCCGGTATCGCCCGTGAAGCAATTGCCCGCCACTCATTCTTGCCTTACGTGTTATTCGCCATGACGGTGCCGCCTGTTCTTATAGCCCCCCTGCCGCCGTTAAATCGCGCAGGCGTTGCGCCCTCATTCTTATGGCCCCCTGCCTTGCGTTAATCGCTTCGTTAAGCGGTGCCTCACTCATTCTTGTTTACGCCGTTATTCGCCGTAAGAGCGTTGCCTCCACTCGTTCTTACTTGGCCGTTAATACGCGGTGCCGCCACTCATTCTTATGGCCCCCTGCGTTAATCGCCCGTAAGGCGTTGCATACTCATTCTTATGGCCCCCTGCACGCCGTTGACCGCCGTGGCGTTGCCGTACTCATTCTTATGGCCCCTGCGCCGTTAATCGCTTGGCGGGCATTGCCGCCACTCATTCTTATCGCCTCCCCGCCGTTAATCGCCCGTAAAGCGTGCCGCCACTTCATTCTTATAGCCCCCTACGCGCGTTATTCGCCCGTGAAACGTTGCCGCCACTCATTCTTATCGCCCCCCTGCGCGTTAGTGTCGCCGGTAAAGCGTTGCGCCACCATTCTTATGTTTTACTGCGTTATTGCCCGTAAGTGGTTGCCGCCACTAATTGTTATGGCCCCTGCATGGGTTAATCGCCCGTGGTGCGCCCTCATTTCTTAGCTCCCTGCGCGTTGATGGCCCGTGAGGCGATTGCCACTCATTCTTATTTCACGCGTTAATATTGTTAGGCGGTTCCTGCTCTCTTATAAGCTCCCACTGCCCGTTAGTCGCCCGGGTGTTGCGTCTTTCATTCTTATCGTTTCCTGTTGCGTTTAATGTCCCGTGAGCGGTGCGCCACTTTCATTCTTATGGCCCCCTGCGCCATCGCCCGTGAGCGTTGCCTCCACTCATTCTTATGGCCTCCCTGCCTGCGTTGTCGCTCGTGCTGGTTTTTACTTCATCATTCTTATGGCCTCCCCTGCGCGTTAATCGCCGTAAGGCGATTGCGCCACTCATTCTTGGGCCCCTGTATGGTGTCGCCCGTGGGCGTTGCCGCCACTTTCGTCTTGTTTCGCGTTAATCGTGAGGGCGTTGCGCCTCCATTCTTATGTGCCTCCTGCCGTTGATAGCCGTGGCGTTTGGCATCTCATCTTGTGGCCCCTGTCGCGTTAATCGCCCGTAAGGCGTTGCCGCCACTCATTCTTATATTTTGTGCCGCCGTTGTCGCCGTAAGGCGGTTGCACTTTTTCTTATGGCCTCCTGCATAGGTTGTGTCGCATGAGGCGTTTGCGCCACTCATTCGCTGGCCCCCTGCGCGTTAATAGCCCGTTAAGGCGTTGCGCCACTCATTCTTGCGCTTCCCTGCCGTTGTTTGCCCGTGAGGCGGCGTGCTCATTACCCATTAGCGCTCCTGCGCGTTTCGCCAGTGGTTCGTCTTCTTATGGCCTCCCTGGCGTTAATAGCCCGTGGCGTTGCGCCACTTTCTTATAGCCTCCCTGCCGCGTTAATCGCCGTAAGCGTTACGCCACTCATTCTTATGGTCCCCCCTGCCGCCGTTAATCGCCGTGTTGTTGCGCCACTCATTCTTATAGCCCCCTGCGCTTTTGTCGCCGTGAAAGGCGGTTGCCGCCACTCATTCTTGTCGTTTTGCTGCCGCGTTAATCGCCGTAGAGTTGCGCCACTCATTCTTGTCCCCCTGCCGCATTGCCCTTAAAGTGGCGTTGCACTTTCATTCTTATGGCTCCGCTGCCTTGGGTGTCGCCGTGAGCGTTGCCCGCCACTCGTTCTTATGGCCCCCTGCGCCGTTAATAGCCCGTAAAGGCGATTGCGCCACTCATTCTTATTTTACCGCCGTTGTCGCCCGTAAGGCGTTGCCGCCCTTTCATTCTTATTTGGCCCCCATGCCGCCTTATTCGCCGTGGGCGTTGCGCCACTTATTCTTATCGCCTCCTGCCGCCGTGTTGTTTCTGTTGTGAGCGGTTGCCGCCACTCATTCTTATCGCCCCCTGCTTGCCGTTAATCGCCCGTAGGCGTTGCCGGCACTCGTTCTTTGGCTCTCCTTGCGTTAATGCCGTAAGGCGGTTGCGATACTCATTCTTATAGCCTCCCTGCATGGTTGATCGCCCGTGGCGTTTACTGCACTCATTCTTATGGCCCCCTGCCGCGTTTGTCGCCGTGGCGTTGCCGGCACTCATTCCTGTCGCCTCTGCCGTTGTGGCCGTAAAGCGGTGCCGCCTCATTCTTCCCTTGGCCCCCTGCCGCCGTTAATGCCGTAAAGTTGCATGCCCTCTCATTCTTTGGCCTCACGCGTTAATGCCGTGAGCGTTACGCCTCATTCTTATGGCGCCCCTGCGCGATTTTTTTTTTTGGTTAATAGCCCGTGGGCGTTGCGCCACTTTCATTCTTATCGCCTCCCTGCCGCGAATGGTAATGCATTGCCGCCACTATTCTGCTTCCCCTCGCGCGTTAGTCGCCCGTGAGCGTTGCGCCACTCATTCTTATGGCCCCCTGCGCCGTTGTGTCGCCCGTGGCGTTACACCCACTCATTCTTTGCCCCCTGCCGCTTGCTTTTATATGCAAGCATTGCGCCACTCATTCTTATGCTTCTGCGCCGTTGTCGCCGTAAAGCGGTGCGCCCACTATTCTTATGGCCCCCTGCCGCCGTTGATCGCCCGTAAAGCGTTGCCTGCTCATTCTGCCCCTGCCGCCGTTTCGCCGTGAGGCGATTGCGCCACTCATTCTGCCCCCTGCTGCCGTTGTCGCCCGTGGCGTTGCCGCCACTCATTCTTATAGCCCCCTGCGTGGTTTCGCCCGTAAGCGTTTCTGCCACTCATTCTTATGGCCCCCTGCCGCCGTTGTCGCCCGTAAGGCGTTGCCGCCACTCATTCTTATCGCCCCCTGCGCGTTAATCGCCCGTAAGGGATTGCGCCACTCATTCTTATGGCCCTGCCTGCCGCGTTAATCGCCCGTAAAATTGCCGCCACTCATTCTTATGCCCCCCTGCGCCGTTATCGCCCGTAAAGCGGTGCCGCCACTCATTCTACCAGCCCCCCTGCCGCCGTTAATCGCCCGTAAAGCGTTTGCGCCACTTTTCTTATCGCCCCCTGCGCCGTTAATCGTCCGTGAAGCGATTGCCGCCACTCATTCTTAGCACCTCCTGCACCGTTATCGCCCGTAAAGCGATTACGCCACTCATTCTTATGGCCCCCTGCCGCCGTTAATCGCCCGTAAAGCGTTGCCGCCACTCATTCTTATGGCCCCCTACCGCCGTTAATCGCCGTAAGGCGATTTCCGCCCACTCGTTCTTATGGCCTCCCTGCGCCGTTAATCGCCCGTGGGCGTTGCCGCCACTCATTCTTATCGCCCCCCTGCCCGGTGTTATCGCCCGTAAGGCGTTGCGCCACTCATTCTTGCTGGCCCTCTACCGCCGTTAATCGCCCGTAAGGCGATTGCGCCACTTTCATTCTTGTCTTCTCCTGCCTGGGCCATCGCCGTGGCGTTACGCCACTCATTCTTATGGCCTCCCCTGCCGCCGTTAATCGCCCGTAAAGAGCGTTGCGCCACTCATTCTTGCCGGGCCCCTGCCACTCGTTAATCGCCCGTGAGCGTTGCCGCCACTCATTCTTATGGCCCCCCGCCGTTAATCGCCCGTAAGGCGGTGCCGCCACTCATTCTTATGGCGCTCCTGCGCAGTTGTCTTCGCCCGTAAAGGCGTTGCCGCCACTCATTCTTATGGCCCCCTGCCGCCGTTAATCGCCCGTAAGGCGTTGCGCGCCCTCATTCGCCTCCAGCCCCCTACCGCCGTTAATCTGCCCGTGAGCGGTGCCGCCACTCATTCTTATTGCCTGCCGCCGTTAATCGCCCGTAAGGCGTTGCATCACTATTTCTTATATCACCACCTGTGCGTTAATGTCGCCCGTAAGGCGGTGCCGCCCTCATTCTTATTCCTTTACATTGTGTCGCCCGTAGCGTGCCGCCACTCATTCTTATGGCTCTGCCGCCGTGTCCTTGCGGTGCCGCCACTCATTCTGCCTTTTTTCCTGCGCGTTAATAGCCCGTCAAGGCGTTGCGCCTCATTCTTATGGCACTCCCACTGCACCGTTGTCGCCGTGGCGTTGCGCCACTCATTCTTATAGTCCTGCCTTGCGTTAATCGCCCGTAAGGCGTTGCGCCACTGTTCTTATGGTGCCTGCGCGTTGGTGTCCCGTGAGCGTTGCGCCACTCATTCTTGGCCCCTACGCCGTTAATCGCCCGTGGGCGTTGCCTCACTCATTCTTGTTTCCCCTGCCGTTAATCGCGTGGGCGTTGCGCCACTCATTCTTGTGCTCCTGCGTGGTTTCGCCCGTAGGCGGTTCCGCCACTCGTGCCCATTTTGCGCGTTTCGCCCGTAAAGCGTTGCCGCCACTCATTCTTATATGGCCCCCTGCACCGTTAATCGCCGCCAAAGGCGTTTGACGCCCTCATTCTTATGTTTTTGCGCGTTAATGCGCGCGGCGATTGCCGCCACTCATTCTTATGGCCCCTGCGGTTGTAGCCCGTAAAGGCGTTGCGCCTCATTCTTATGGACTCCCTGCCGCCGTTATTTTGCCCGTAAGGCGTTTGCCGCCACTCATTCTTATGGCCCCCGTGCCGCGGTTAATCGCCCGTGAAGGCGTTGCATACCATTCTTATGGTCTCTTGCGCGTTAATCGGCGTAAGGCGTTGCCGCCACTCATTCTTATAGCTCCCTGCCGCCGTTGTTTCGCCTGTAAGGCGTTGCCGCCACTCATTCTTATCCTTGCCGCCGTTTCGCCCGTAAGGCGTTGCGCATCATTCTTATGGCCCCTTTGCCGTTGTCGCCCTTGAAGCGTTACGCCACTCGTTCTTGTGGCCCCCTGCCGTTAATGCCCGTAGACGTGCCGCCCTTTCATTCTTCTGCTTCCCTGCCGCGTTTCGCCGTAGGCGGTGCGCCGCCATTCTTGACGGCCTCCTGCTGGTTTCGCCCGTGGGCGTTGCGCCACTCGTTGCTTGGCCTCCCTGCGCCGTTAATCGCCCGTAAGGCGTGCCGCCTCATTCTGTGGCCCCTGCTTAGCAGTTAATCGCCTTGGTGCCGCCACTCATTCTTGGCCCCTGCGCCGTTAATGCGCCCGTGGCGTTTCGCCACTCATTCTTATTGCCTCCTGCGCGTTATTCGCCCGTAAGGCGTTGCCGCCACTCTTATCGCCTCCCTGCCGTTAATCGCCCGTAAAGGCGGTGCCGCCACTATTCTTATCGCCCCCTGCGCCGATTATCGCCCGCAGGCGTTGCCGCCACTCATTGCTGGCCTCCTGCGCGTTGTCGCCCGTAAGGCGTTGCCGCCCTCATTCTTGCCAGCGCCCCTACCGCGTTAATCGCCGTAAGGCGTTGCCGCCACTCGTTGCTTTCCCTGCTGCCGTGTCGCCGTGGCGGTGCTCGCCACTCATTCTTATGGCCTCCTGCCGCCGTTAATCGCCGTAAAGCGGTTGCGCCACTCATTCTTATGCTCCTGCGCCGTTAATCTCGCCGGTAAGGCGTTACGCCTGCTCATTCTTATAGCGCTCACCGCCGTTAGTCGCCCGTGGAGTTGCCGCCGCTCATTCTTATGGCTGCTGCCGTTAATCGCCCGTGGGCCGTTGCCGCCACTCATTTGCTTATGGCCCCTGCTGCGGGTTGTTAGCCCGTGGGCGATTGCCGCCACTCATTCTTATCGCCTCCCTGCCGGTTAATCGCCGTGGGGTGCGCACTCATTCTTATGGCTCCTGCGCAGTGTCGCCCGTAAAGGCGTTGCATCCACTCATTCTTATAGCTCCTGCCGCCGTTAATCGCCCGTGGGCGGTACTGCCACTTTCATTCTTAGCCCCTGCATGGTTAATATCGCCCGTGGGCGTTGCGCGCACCATTCTTATGGCCTCCCTGCGCGTTAATCGCCGTAAAGGCATTGCGCCACTCATTCTTATGGCCTCCTTGCATGGTTATTCGCCCGTAAGGCGTTGCGCCACTCATTCTTATGCACTGCCGTTAATCGCCCACGTGAGCGTTGCCTGCACTCATTCTTATAGTCCCCCCCCGTTAATCGCCCGTGGGCGATTGCTGCCACTCATTCTTAACCGCCCCCCTGCGCGTTAATCGCCCGTAAGGCGATGCGCCCCGCTCGTTACTTTCTTGCCGCCGTTAATACGCCCCGCCAAAGCGTGCCACCACTCTCTTCATGGCCCCACCACCGCCGTTGTCGCCCGTGGCGGTACCGCCCTCATTTCTTATGGCCCCTGCGCGTTAATCGCCCGTGAGCGTTTTGCCGCCACTCATTCTTATGGCCCCCCTGCCGTTGTCGCCCGTGGCGATTGCTGCCACTCATTCTTGCCTCCTGCGCGTTAATGGCCGTAAAGCGTTGCTGGCCACTATTCTTAAGCCTCTGCAGCCGTTAATCGCGTGAGCGTTGCGCCATTTCATTCTTTGCTTTACTGCGTTGGGTGTCGCCCGTAAGGCGTTGCCGCCACTCATTCTTATCGGCCTCCCTGCGCGTTCATCCCCGTAAGGCGTTACCCTCTTCACTCATTCTTGTGGCCTCCCTTGCGCCGTTAATTCCCGTAAAGGCGTTGCGCCACTCATTATGGCCCCTGGCGTTAATCGCCCGTAAGGCGATTGCCGCCTCATTCTTGTATTGTGCCGTTAATCGCCGTGGGCGATTGCCGCTCCTCATTCTTATGGCCTCCTGCGCCGTTAATCGCCCGTAGGCGATTGCGCCACTCATTCTTATAGCGCTCTGCCTGCGTTGTCGCCCGTAAGGCGTTGCGCCACTCATTCTTATGGCCCCCTGCGCCGTTAAGCCCGTAAGCGGTGCGCATACTCATTCTTATTGCCCCCTGCCGCCGTTAATAGCCCGTGAAGCGTTGCCTCTCATTCTTAAGCGCCCCCCTGCCGCGTTAATCGCCGCGTAAGGCGTTGCTCGCCACTCATTCTTATGGCCTCCTGCCGCGTTGATCGCCCCGTAAAGGCGATTGCGCCGCTCATTCTTATGGCCCCTGCGCCGTTAATCGCCCGTAAAGCGGTACGCCACTCATTCTTCATGGCCCCCTGCCGCCGTTGTCGCCCGTAGGCGATTGACGCCACTCATCTATGGCCTCCCTGCCGTTAATCGCCGTAAAGCGTTTTGCCGTCACTCATTCTTTGGCCCCTGCGCCGTTTCGCCCGTGAAGCGTTGCACACTCATTCTTATAGCCCCCTGCGCCGTTATTCGCCGTAGGCGTTGCCGCCACTCATTCTTGTGGCCCCTGCCGCGTTAATCGCCCGTAAGGCGTTGCGCCACTCATTCTTTAGTCCCCTTGCGCCGTTAATCGCCGTGAAGCGGTGCCTACTCATTCTTATGGCCCCCTGCGCCGTTATTGCGTCACGTAAAGCGTTGCTGCCACTCATTCTTATGGCCCCCTGCACGCGTTAATCGCCCGTAAAAGCGTTGCGCCACTTTCATTCTTATGGCCCCCTGCGCCGTGTTAATCGCCGTAAGCGATTTCGCCGACTCATTCTTATGGCCCCCCCCGCCGTTGTCGCCGTAGGCGTTGCCGCCACTTTCATTCTTGCGCCTACTGCCTGGTTGATCGCCCGTGGCGTTGCCCGCCACTCATTCTTATGGCCCCTGCCTTGTTAATCGCCCGTGAACGATTACGCCGCACTCATTCTGCCCCTGCCGCCGGTTGTCCTTGGGCAATTTGCGGCACTCGTTATTTACCGCCGTTAATCGCCCGTGAGCGATTGCCGCCACTCATTCTTGCTGGCCCCCTGCGCGTTTAATCGCCCTGTGGGCGTTACGCCACTCATTGCTTGTAGGCCCCTGCCGCGGTTAATCGCCCGTAAAGGCGGTTGCGCCACTCATTCTTGGCCCCCTGCGCGTTGTCGCCGTGCAATGTTTGCGCCATCCATTCTTATGTTCCCCTGCGGCGTTAATAGTCGGCCGTGAGCGGTTGCGCTCCTCCATTCTGCCGGCATTAATCGCCGTGGGCGGTGCGCCACTCATTCTTATGGCCCCCTGCGCCGTTAATCGCCCGTGAGCGTTGCATACTTTCTTTCTGGCTCCCGTTGATTGGCCCGCCGTGCCTTCTTCTTGGCCCCCTGCCGCCGTTGTCGCCCGTGAGCGTTGCGCCACTCACCTGTCCCCCTGCCGCCGTTAATCGCCCGTAAGGCGATTGCCGCCACTCATTCTTATGGCCCCTGCCGCGTTAATCGCCCACGTAAAGAGGCGATTGCCGCCACTCATTCTTATCGCCCCCCTGCCGCCGTTAATCGCCCGTAAGGCGATTACCGCCACTCATTCTTATCGCCTCCCTGCCGCCGTTAATCGCCCGTAAGGCGATTGCCGCCACTCATTCTTATCGCCCCCCTGCCGCCGTTAATCGCCCGTAAGGTGATTGCCGCCACTCATTCCTATGGCCCCTGCCGTTAATCGCCCGTAAGGCGATTGCCGCCCTCATTCTTATCCGCCCCCCTGCGCGTTAATGCGTCTGTAAAGGCGTTGCCGCCCACTCATTCTTATCCCCACGCCGTTAATCGCCCGTAAGGCGATTGCCGCCACTCATTCTTATGGCCCCTGCCGCCGTTAATCGTCTGTAAGGCGATTGCCGCCACTCATTCTTATGGCCCCCCTGCCGCCGTTAATCGCCCGTAAGGCGATTGCCGCCACTCAATCTTATGGCCCATCTGCCGCCGTTAATCGCCCGTAAGGCGATTGCCGCCACTCATTCTTATGGCCCTCCTGCCGCCGTTAATCGCCCGTAAGGCGATTGCCGCCAATCATTCTTATGGCCCCCCTGCCGCCGTTAATCGCCCGTAAGGCGATTGCCGCCACTCATTCTTATGGCCTCCCTGCCGCCGTTAATCGCCCATAAGGCGATTGCCGCCACTCATTCTTATGGCCTCCCTGCCGCCGTTAATCGCCCGTAAGGCGATTGCCGCCACTCATTCTTATCGCCCCCCCTGCCGCCGTTAATCGCCCGTAAGGCGATTGCCGCCACTCATTCTTATGACCCCCCTGCCGCCGTTAATCGC
Organism: Homarus americanus; assembly: GCF_018991925.1. NCBI lineage: Eukaryota > Metazoa > Arthropoda > Malacostraca > Decapoda > Nephropidae > Homarus > Homarus americanus. The sequence goes on from NW_024732753.1 coordinate 36,915, forward strand.
CCGTAAGGCGATTGCCGCCACTCATTCTTATGGCCCCCCTTACCGTTAATCGCCCGTAAGGCGATTGCCGCCACTCATTCTTATCGCCCCCTGCCGCCGTTAATCGCCCGTAGGCGATTGCCGCCCCGCATTCTTATCGCCCCCCCTGCCGCCGTTAATCGCCCGTAGGCGATTGCCGCCACTCATTCTGCCATGCCCCCTGCTGCCGTTAATCGCCCGTAAGGCGATTGCCGCCACTCATTCTTATGGCCCCTGCCGCGTTAATCGCTTCCGTAAAGGCGATTGCCGCCCACTCATTCTTATCGCCCCCTGCCGTTAATCGCCCGTAAGGCGATTGCCGCCACTCATTCTTATGGCCTCCTTGCCACCGTTAATCGCCCGTAAGGCGATTGCCGCCACTCATTCTTATGGCCCCCCTGCCGCCGTTAATCGCCCGTAAGGCGATTGCCGCGACTCATTCTTATGGCCCCCCTGCCGCCGTTAATCGCCCGTAAGGCGATTGCCGCCACTCATTCTTATGGCCTCCCTGCCGCCATTAATCGCCCGTAAGGCGATTGCCACCACGCCGTTCTTATGGCCCCCCTGCCGCCGTTAATCGCCCGTAAGGCGATTGCCGCCACTCATTCTTATGGCCTCCCTGCCGCCGTTATTCGCCCGTAAGGCGATTGCCGCCACTCATTCTTATGGCTTCCCTGCCGGCGTTAATCGCCCGTAAGGCGATTGCCGCCACTCATTCTTATGGCCTCCCTGCCGCCGTTAATCTCCCGTAAGGCGATTGCCGCCACTCATTCTTATGGCCCCCCTGCCGCCGTTAATCGCCCGTAAGGCGATTGCCGCCACTTATTCTTATGGACCCCCTGCCGCCGTTAATCGCCCGTAAGGCGATTGCCGCCACTCATTCTTATCGCCTCCCTGCCGCCGTTAATCGCCCGTAAGGCGATTGCCGCCACTCATTCTTATGGCCCCTCTGCCGCTGTTAATCGCCCGTAAGGCGATTGCCACCACTCATTCTTATGGCCCCCCTGCCGCCGTTAATCGCCCGTAAGGCGATTGCCGCCACTCATTCTTATGGCCCCCCTGCCGCCGTTAATCGCCCGTAAGGCGATTGCGCCACTCATTCTTATGGCCTCCCTGCCGCCGTTAATCGCCCGTAAGGCGATTGCCGCCACTCATTCTTATGGCCTCCCTGCCGCCGTTAATCGCCCGTAAGGCGATTGCCACCACTTATTCTTATGGCCTCCCTGCCGCCGTTAATCGCCCGTAAGGCGATTGCCGCCACTCATTCTTATCGCTTCCCTGCCGCCGTTAATCGCCCGTAAGGCGATTGCCGCCACTCATTCTTATGGCCCCCCTGCCGCTGTTAATCGTCCGTAAGGCGATTGCCGCCACTCATTCTTATGGCCTCCCTGCCGCCGTTAATCGCCCGTAAGGCGATTGCCGCCACTCATTCTTATGGCCCCCCTGCCGCCGTTAATCGCCCGTAAGGCGATAGCCGCCACTCATTCTTATGGCCCCCCTGCCGCCGTTAATCGCCCGTAAGGCGATTGCCGCCACTCATTCTTATCGCCTCCCTGCCGCCGTTATTCGCCCGTAAGGCGATTGCCGCCACTCATTCTTATCGCCCCCCTGTCGCCGTTAATCGCCCATAAGGCGATTGCCACCACTCATTCTTATGGCCCCCCTGCCGCCGTTAATCGCCCGTAAGGCGATTGCCGCCACTCATTCTTATGGCCCCCCTGCCGCCGTTAATCGCCCGTAAGGCGATTGCCGCCACTCATTCATATGGCCCCCCTGCCGCCGTTAATCGCCCGTAAGGCGATTGCCGCCACTCATTCTTATCGCCTCCCTGCCGCCGTTATTCGCCCGTAAGGCGATTGCCGCCACTCGTCGCCCCATGGCCTCCCTGTCGCCGTTAATCGCCCGTAAGGCGATTGCCGCCACTCATTCTTATGGCCCCCCTGCCGCCGTTAATCGCCCGTAAGGCGATTGCCGCCACTCATTCTTATGGCCTCCCTGCCGCCGTTAATCGCCCGTAAGGCGATTGCCGCCACTCATTCTTATGGCCTCCCTGCCGCCGTTAATCGCTCGTAAGGCGATTGCCACCACTCATTCTTATGGCCCCCCTGCCACCGTTAATCGCCCGTAAGGCGATTGCCGCCACTCATTTTTATGGCCTCCCTGCCGCCGTTAATCGCCCGTAAGGCGATTGCCGCCACTCATTCTTATGGCCCCTGCGCCGTTATTCGCCCGTAAAGGCGGTGCGCCACCTCATTCTTATGGCCCCTGCCGCGTTAATCGCCCGTAAGGCGATTGCCGCCACTCATTCTTATGGCCCCCTGCCGCCGTTAATCGCCGTAAGGCGATTGCCGTCACTCATTCTTATGGCCCCTGCCACCGTTAATCGCCCGTAAGGCGATTGCATACCTCATTCTTATCGCCTCTCTGCCGCCGTTGTGCCGTAAGGCGATTGCCGCCACTCATTCTTATCGCTCCCACCACGCCGTTAATCGCCCGTAGGCGTTGCCGCCACTGTTCTTATGGCCCCCCCACCCGCCGTTAATCGCCCGGTAAAGCGATTGCCGCACTCCATTCTTATGGCCCCCTGCCGTTAATCTCCCGTGGGCGATTGCCGCTACTCATTCTTATGGCCTCCTGCCGCCGTTAATCGCCGTAAGGCGTTGCCGCCCTCATTCTTATGGCCCCCTGCCGCCGTTAATCGCCCGTAAGGCGATTGCCGCCACTCATTCTTATGGCCCCCCTGCCGCCGTTAATTGCCCGTAAGGCGATTGCCGCCACTCATTCTTATCGCCTCCCTGCCGCCGTTAATCGCCCGTAAGGCGATTGCCGCCACTCATTCTTATCGCCCCCCTGTCGCCGTTAATCGCCCATAAGGCGATTGCCGCCACTCATTCTTATGGCCCCCCTGCCGCCGTTAATCGCCCGTAAGGTGATTGCCGCCACTCATTCTTATGGCCCCCCTGCCGCCGTTAATCGCCCGTAAGGCGATTGCCGCCATTCATTCTTATGGCCCCCCTGCCGCCGTTAATCGCCCGTAAGGCGATTGCCGCCACTCATTCTTATGGCCCCCCTGCCGCCGTTAATCGTCCCGTAAGGCGATTGCCGCCACTCATTCTTATGGCCTCCCTGCCGCCGTTAATCGCCCGTAAGGCGATTTCCGCCACTCATTCTTATGGCTCCCCTGCCGCCGTTAATCGCCCGTAAGGCGATTGCCGCCACTCATTCTTATGGCCCCCCTGCCGCCGTTAATCGCCCGTAAGGCGATTGCCGCCACTCATTCTTATGGCCTCCCTGCAGCCGTTAATCGCCCGTAAGGCGATTGCCGCCACTCATTATTATGGCCCCCCTGCCGCCGTTAATCGCCCGTAAGGCGATTGCCGCCACTCATTCTTATGGTCCCCCTGCCGCCGTTAATCGCCAGTAAGGCGATTGCCGCCACTCATTCTTATCGCCTCCCTGCCGCCGTTATTCGCCCGCAAGGCGATTGCCGCCACTCATTCTTATCGCCCCCCTGCCGCCGTTAATCGCCCGTAAGGCGATTGCCGCCACTCATTCTTATGGCCCCCCTGCCGCCGTTAATCGCCCGTAAGGCGATTGCCGCCACTCATTCTTATGGCCTCCCTGCCGCCGTTAATCGCCCATAAGGCGATTACCGCCACTCATTCTTATGGCCCCCCTACCGCCATTAATCGCCCGTAAGGCGATTGCCGCCACTCATTCTTATCGCCTCCCTGCCGCCGTTAATCGCCCGTAAGGCGATTGGCGCCACTCATTCTTATGGCCCCACTGCCACCGTTAATCGCCCGTAAGGCGATTGCCGCCACTCATTCTTATGGCCCCCCTGCCGCCGTTAATCGCCCGTAAGGCGATTGCCGCCACTCATTCTTATGGCCTCCCTGCCGCCGTTAATCGCCCGTAAGGCGATTGCCGCTACTCATTCTTATGGCCCCCCTGCGCCGTTAATCGCCCGTAAGGCGATTGCCGCCACTCATTCTTATGGCCTCCCTGCCGCCGTTAATCGGCCGTAAGGCGATTGCCGCCACTCATTCTTATGGCCTCCTGCCGCCGTTAATCGCCCGTAAGGCGTTGCGCCACTCATTCTTATCGCCCCCTGCCGCCGTTAATCGCCCGTGAGGCGATTGCGCCACTCATTCTTATGGCTTTACGCCGTTAATCGCCGTAAAGGCGATTGCCGCCACTCATTCATATGGCCCCCCTGCCGCCGTTAATCGCCCGTAAGGCGATTGCCGCCACTCATTCTTATGGCCTCCCTGCCGCCGTTAATTGCCCGTAAGGCGATTGGCGCCACTCATTCTTATGGTCCCCTTGCCGCCGTTAATCGGCCGTAAGGCGATTGCCGCCACTCATTCTTATGGCCTCTCTGCCGCCGTTAATCGCCCGAAAGGCGATTGCCGCCACTCATTCTTATGGCCCCCTTGCCGCCGTTAATCGCCCGTAAGGCGATTGCCGCCACTCATTCTTATGGCCCCCCTGCCGCCGTTAATCGCCCGTGGCGGTGCCGCCACTCGGTAATATGGCCCCCTGCGCCGTTATTCGCCCGTAAGGCGATTGCCGCCACTCATTCTTGCCCTGCCGCCGTTAATCGCCCGTAGGCGATTGCCGCCACTCATTCTTATGGCCCCCTGCCGCGTTAATCGCCGTAAAGGCGTTACGCCACTCATTCTTATGGCCCCCTACGCCGTTAATCGCCCGATAAGGCGATTGCGCCACTCATTCTTATGGCCCCCTGCGCTGTTAATGCGCCCGTGGGCGATTGCCGCCACTCATTCTTATGCCTCCTGCGCGTTGTTTGCCCGCTAAGGCGATTGCCGCCACTCATTCTTATCGCCTCCCTGGCGCCGTTAATCACCCGTAAGGATATTGCCGCCACTCATTCTTATTGCCCCCTTGCCACCGTTAAGGGCCCGTAAGGCGATTGCCGCCACTCACTCTTATCGCCCCACTGCCGCCGTTAATCACCTGTAAGGCTATTGCCACAACTCATTCTTATCGCCCTCCTGCCGCCGTTAATCGTCCGTAAGGCGATTGCCGCCACTCATTCTTATCGCCCCCCTGCCGCCGTTAATCGCCCGCAAGGCGATTGCCGCCACTCATTCTGATGACCTTCCTGCCGCCGTTAATCTCCCGTAACGCGATTACCGGCACTCATTTTTATCGCCCCCTTGCCGCCGTTAATCGCCCGTAAGGCGATTGCCACAAGTCATTCTTATTGCCCCCCTGCCGCTCTTAATCGCCCGTAAGGCGATTGCCACAAGCCATTCTTATTGCCCATCTGCCGCCGTTAATCGTCCGTAAGGCGATTACCGCCACTCGTTCTTATGGCCCCTGCCGCCGTTAATCGCCCGCAAGGCGATTGCCGCCACTCATTCTTATCACCTTCCTACCGCCGTTAATCGCCCATAAGGCGATTACTGCCACTCATTTTTATCGCCCCCTTGCCGCCGTTAATCGCCCATAAGGCGATTGCCACAACTCATTCTTATCGCCCCTCTGCGGCCGTTAATGGTCCATAAGGCGATTGCCGCCACTCATTCTTATGGCCTCCCTGCCGCCGTTATTCGCCCGTAAGGCGATTGCCGCCACTCATTCTTATGGCCTCCCTGCCGCCGTTAATCGCCCGTAAGGCGATTGCCCCCACTCATTCTTATGGCCTCCCTGCCGCCGTTAATCTCCCGTAAGGCGATTGCCGCCACTCATTCTTATGGCCCCCCTGCCGCCGTTAATCGCCCGTAAGGCGATTGCCGCCACTCATTCTTATGGCCCCCCTGCCGCCGTTAATCGCCCGTAAGGCGATTGCCGCCACTCATTCTTATGGCCTCCCTGCCGCCGTTAATCGCCCATAAGGCGATTGCCGCCACTTATTCATATGGCCTCACTGCCGCCGTTAATCGCCCGTAAGGCGATTGCCGCCACTCATTCTTATGGCCCCCCTGCCGCCGTTAATCGCCCGTAAGGCGATTGCCGCCGTTAATCGCCCGTAAGGCGATTGCCGCCACTCATTCTTATGGCCCCCCTGCCGCCGTTAATCGCCCGTAAGGCGATTGCCGCCACTCATTCTTATCGCCCCCCTGCCTCCGTTAATCGCCCGTAAGGCGATTGCCGCCACTCATTCTTATCGCCCCCCAGCCGCCGTTAATCGCCCGTAAGGCGATTGCCGCCACTCATTCTTATGGCCCCCCTGCCGCCGTTAATCGCCCGTAAGTCGATTGCCGCCACTCATTCTTATGGCCTCCCTGCCGCCGTTAATCGCCCATAAGGCGATTACCGCCACTCATTCTTATGGCCCCCCTGCCGCCATTAATCGCCCGTAAGGCGATTGCCGCCACTCATTCTTATCCCCTCCCTGCCGCCGTTAATCGCCCGTAAGGCGATTGGCGCCACTCATTCTTATGGCCCCCCTGCCACCGTTAATCGCCCGTAAGGCGATTGCCGCCACTCATTCTTATGGCCCCCCTGCCGCCGTTATTCGCCCGTAAGGCGATTGCCGCCACTCATTCTTATCGCCTCCCTGCCGTCGTTAATCGCCCGTAAGGCGATTGCCGCCACTCATTCTTATCGCCTCCCTGCCGCCGTTAATCGCCCGTAAGGCGATTTCCGCCACTCATTCTTATGGCCCCCCTGCCGCCGTTAATCGCCCGTAAGGCGATTCCGCCACTCATTCTTATGGCCCCTGCCGCCGTTAATCGCCCGTAAGGCGATTGCCGCCACTCATTCTTATGGCCCCCCTGCGCCGTTAATCGCCCGTAAGGCGTTCCCTATTCTTATGGCCCCCTGCGTTAATCGCCCGAAGGCGATTGCCGCCACTCATTCTTATCGCCTCCTGCCGCCGTTAATCGCCCGTAAGGCGATTGCGCCACTCATTCTTATAGGCCCTCTGCGCTGTTAATCGCCGTAAGGCGTTGCCGCCACTCATTCTTATGGCCCCCTGCCGTTAATCGCCGTAAGGCGTTCCGCCACTCATTCTTATCGCCCCCTCCGCCGTTAATCGCCCGTAA
>NW_024732754.1:0-5860 GCF_018991925.1 Homarus americanus
GGGCATTTATGAGTATTTGACTGTAACGTTTGGTTGGAGGGGCATTTATGAGCATTTGGTGTGGGAGCATTTAAGAGCATTTAACTCGAGAACATTTGGTTAGAGGGGCATTTATGAGTGTTTGACTGTAACGTTTGGTTGGAGGGGAATTTATGAGCATTTGGTTTGGGAGCATTTAAGAGCATTAGACTCGAGAACGATTGGTTGGAGGGGCATTTATGAGCATTTGGTTAGAGCACTTGCTTAGAGGGCATTTATGAGCATTTGGTTAGGAAGCATTTACGAACATTTGAATCGAAAACATTTGAATGAAGGTCTCTAATGAGCATATAATATAACGTAGAGCATTAAAGGCCAATGGGGAGCATTTGACTCGAGAGCATTTACTTATTTACGAGCATTTCACTTACTAAAGCATTTACTCAAAGGTCATTAACGAGCATTGACTTAAGTGTGTGTGGGGGGGGGGGAGGATGAGCAACCAGTTGAAATACTTTGAAGGTGACGAGGGTCTTGTGTGAGGGGAAACTCGGGTTATGAGGGTGTTGTGGTGTAAACTAACTTGGTTGTCGTGAGGGTTTTATTGTGTAAACTTCATGTATAGAAACGCACATACACACACAAACATTCATAATACACACTCACATACATGGACACATACATACATACATTCATTAACATAAAACATAGATACCGGTATTTATAAACATCACACACACACACACACACACACGCACACATACATGTATACGAAATACATGTATGTATTATCGCTTGTTGGATGTATGATACAGTATTTATAGTTGGTATGTATACAATAGATTGAGCAACGCGTGTGAGAGAGCTGATGCGTAGTTAACAGAACAACTCAGCTCTCTCTCTCTCTCTCTCTCTCTCTCTCTCTCTCTCTCTCTCTCTCTCTCTCTCTTTCTTTCTTTCGTCATCTATTTAACCTTTTTCCTCTTTTCTCGTGTACACCGCTTTCTTATCTCATCCCTTGTCGTTCCTCTTCTTTTTCTTCTACATCCTGTGTCTCCTTCCATTTTTTCTTCTTCCCTCTTTCTTAGTAGTTCTTATTCGTTATCATCACCATCTTCATTATCGTCTAGTATTTTCTCCCCTCCCTTATTTACACCGTTTTCATTATCGTAACTGTCCTCTTTCTCATCATCATCCCTTCTTTTCATTACTCCCGCTTCTGCAGTTATCATCATCTTTATTACTATTATCCTTCCTCCTGTTCGCAGAATTTCCACTACTTGTACTCACTCAGGTTACGTAGGAGGAGAAAGCAAGCAAGCAAGCAGGCAGTCAACAAAGGCGAGGAAGGGTGGGGCCTATCAGCTGACTGCCCGATCAGCTGACTGGATAAATAAACAAACGCCTCCGAACTCAAGGGGCAGGCGAGATACGTGACCGGCCATCAATTAATGTACCCAATTGGTGTGGTTCTTGCCCTCCCTCACGTCACTCCCGTAAACAATCACCCCAACTTCCGGGAGCGGCCATTTCCCCCCCCCCCTCACCCCCCCCAGGGATTTCTTATTTGCCGTGTGATCCCTATTTTGCCGGATTACTCTGTTGACTCGGGATTTATTTGACTCGTAGAGAACTGAAGCCATGAATCTACTTTTTCCGATGAGATTTTGATGTTATTGGCATGGTAAGGAGTCGAATCAATGAAAACCAAGATGGGGTTTCGAATTAATGAGTCGTGGTGAAGATTCGAACTTATGAATCTTGATGAGAATTTAAATCTTCGAGTTTATGATGAGAATTCGACCCCCGTAAACCCATAACGAGGATTCAGACATTATGAACCGTGATGATGAGAGGATTTGAACCCCCATAAACGCGTGATAAGGATTCGGGAGATCTTTTGTGCCCTAACAAGGAGTCTAATCTTCTTTAAGTGGGTGGGTAGGTGAGACATCCTCGTCCACGGCTAGCATGACGGGGCAACAATTTGTACCCAGACGTTTACGCGAAGGTCAACAAGGACTCGAACGTGTGTCTCATGTTGAGGAGAAGACCGAACCTTCTATCCAAGTCTTCGGGGCATAAACTCGAACGGGTGTGTTTTGTTCGGGAGGATTTGAATCACTTCTTTTGTGAACTTGGAATTGGTGTTTCGTTTTAAGGACTGAGAAGGTTGGAGGGACAGGGAGGGAAGGATGAGGGGAGGGAGAGAGAGAGAGAATGGGAAGGAGGATGGGGGAGAGGGATGGATGAAGAATGGGAGGAAGGGGAGGGAGGGGGGAAAGCAGAATGATGGTCCTCTTAAAGATATTATATATTTTGTCGGTTTATCATCACATTCATTATACCACACATCATACATTATACCACACGTTATTATACCACACATCATTATACCACACATCATTATACCACACATCATTATAACACACATACATCATTATACCACACATACATCATTATACCACACATCATGCATTATACCACACATCATGCATTATACCACATCATTATACCACACATCATTCATTATACCACACATCATGCATTATACCACACATCATGCATTATACCACACATCATGCATTATACCACACATCATACCACACATCATACATTATACCACACATCGTACATTATACTATAAAGAAAATAAACCAACAGTCTGCCAAACAAGGAAAATAAATCCGCCAGTTTATATTGCGTGAGTTAAAGCCCAAGACAACAGCCTTATGTAAGCAGAGAGAGAATGTAAACAGAGTAGGTCAGTAATATACCAGAGTCACCCCTTGAGGATATGACTTTCCTCTTCTTCTTCCTCCTTGTTTTTTCTTCTCCTTCTCTTCCTTGTTTTCTTCTCGTCTTCCTCCTCCTCCTTGTTTTTCTTCTCTTCCTCCTCCTTGTTTTTTCCTCCTCCTCTTCCATGTTTTCTTCTCGTCTTCCTCCTCCTTGCTTTTCTTCTCTTTTTCCTCCTCCTCCTTGCTTTTCTTCTCTTTTTCCTGTTCCTCCTCCTCGTTTTTTCTTCTGCTCTTCCTCCTCCTCTTCCTTGTTTTTCTTCTTCTCTTCCTCCTTGCTTTTCTCCTCCTCCTCCTCCTTGCTGGCTAAGTGTTAACCACAGTGAGGCTCCGAGAGAACAAGATCTAGGAGTACAATTGCAGGTCAAATAGTTCCCCAAACCCTATAGGCCCCCAGTCAGAATAGGCCCCAATCCTAATAGGCCCCCAGTCAGAATAGGCCCCAATCCTAATAGGCCCCCAGTCAGAATAGGCCCCAATCCTAATAGGCCCCCAGTCAGAATAGGCCCCAAACCCTATCTCAGCACGGAACTCCTAGGACTGGATGCCATTAGGATTAGGTTCCATTGTGATTGAGTCTCCTTAAGATTGGAATTAATTTTGGTAGTTACACGAAAATACTAACTTCGACAATTTAAGCCCAGGGTTAGGTTAGGTTTCGGCTCAATGTAATTATCCACCTGAAAATACCTTGAATATTATGCACTTTAACTCAAGGTAAGATGAAGCGTTGTCTCCCTCGTAACAAAGATTAAATTAACCTAAGACCTTTTGATGATCTGATCTCAGGTAAAACCTAACAGGAATCTCAGGTGTAAAACACTTCGCCACTCTCATAAGAATAAAATATAGGTAATTATATATCTGTGAAAGGGTAGATCGGTGTGACCTACTTTATACAGCAAGTTACAGTCTCTATAGCATTTGTGGGCAAGATAATGCTATAACACACTGACCTCTTCTTGAGGAGTGGGTCACTGTGTCATGTTTTTATTGATTAAGTTATAAAAGATACATCAAGTTTTTTACACCCTAGTTCTCGCTCATCGATGTCTTTGCTATACTCCATACTCGCCAAACTTTACCTCAGTGATCGTTCAGTGGTGCCTGGTGTGGGTGACCTGACTGACATGGTGGGTTGAAAACACTGTACACAGCTGTTAGCAAGTCTCATCGTCAGCGGATGTCAGCGTCTCATGAACAAGTTAACGATGTTCTGTGTCATGGCGGATACCCTGATGATGGGCATTGAGGCAGATGGTAGAGTGTGTAGTGGTGAAGGAGGAGAAGTATGGAGGAGTGAAAGAGAAAAGAGAGAATAAACGAGAGGTAGATTACGAGCAAGATAAATATATAAAGAATGAAAGAGGATAAAAAAAATAAAAAGCAGCAAAAGGCTTAGTACATCGGGAGGGAAGGAAGGATGAAGAGAAAGAATAAGAGCCAAAAAAGGAAGAGACGGGAGGTGTTAGTGTGTGTACCAAGTGACCGGGAGCTGATGGTGGTGTGACGTCACGAGGTATAGGGGGGACAAGATGTAAACACCAGACACATGGCAGCTAATGTTTCTCCCAACTGACACTTACAACCCCCTGGCTCCCTGCCACTACCTGCCACTATTTGCCTATTACCTGTCCGCCTGCCACTACCTGCCTACTCACTACCTAGCTGCCCGCCATTTCTTGCCTACCTACAGTACCTGCCTGCCTGTCTACCCACCCACCGACCGGTACGATTCATTGTGACCTAAAAATAATCCACTTAACTCGGAATACTTGTCAAAATATCTGAGAGGCGAGTGAGGTGATTTACTTGACCCTCTTAAGGTACTGACCAGGTGTGATGGTCGAGGGTATAACACGTCCAAGGTCACAGATGGGGGGTCAGGGTCTTCCTCATCATCCTCCTTATAATCCTCCTCCTCCTGCTAATCCTCCTCCTTCACCTCCTCCTCCACTTCCTCCTCCTCCTTCACCTCCTCCTCCACTTCCTCCTCCTCCTTCACCTCCTCCACCTCTTCTTTCTCCACCTCCTCTTTCTCCTCCTCCTCCACCTCCTCCATCGCCTCTTCCTCCTTCACCTCTTCCTCCTTCTCCACCTCCTCCTCTTTCTCTTTCTCTTCCTTCTTCACCTCCTCCTCCTCCTCCTCCCTCCCTCCCCTCCTCCTCCTTTTTCCACCTCCTCCTCCACCTCCCCTTATTCACCTCCACCTCCACCTCCTCCTCCTCCACCCCTCCCCTTATTCACCTCCTCCTCCCACCTCCTCCTCCTCCACATCCTAGCTTCCTCTTTTCTCCACCTACCCCTTCTCACCTCCTTCTCCACCACCACCTCTTCCTCCTCCTCCACCTCCTCCCACCACCTCATCATAATTTTTTTTATTTTAGTTACAAAGTGTATCTCAATATCAACATAAACGAGAATATAATTTTATCCCCCGCACCACACAACACATTAGAGAAAGGGGGTGTTTAAATGTTCACATCTGTCTGTACTGTCTTAATCTCTCCAAAACACCAATAAACAGTAACTTAATGGCGAAAAATTCAATATAGTTTTTTTCACTTTGTCTTATTGTAGTAGGTCAAAAAATTTCCTCGGCTGATAGACTGAAGCGTGACAAAATATCTGCCAGAAAGTTTTATACCGATTTCTTAAGAGAGCTTTTGGGCTGACAGGTTGGCTTGTGGAGGAGAGTGGGCTCGTTGACGAGGGTGGAAAGAGACATTTCATTTAGGGCCTGTATTTGTTGTTTTTTTTGTTGTTGCTTTTGTTGTTGTTTTTCTTATTCTTGTTTTAGTTATTCTTCCCCTCTCCTCCACCTTCCAATACCCCCCCTTCCACCCCACCTTCACCTCCTCCACCTTCACCCCCTCTTCCTCTAGTGCCAGGGCTTGTATCATAACATGTCAGGTTTAGATAAGATGTAGAGACCTTGTGAGCAGAATTTAATAACACCTGGATGTTGATAATTATTGGTCCCTAGTTTATTTATACCTGCGTGTGCCTCGACCAGCTGGTGAGAGGGAGAGTGAGTGGGGGGAAGAATATGGAAGAGTGAATGGAAAGAAGAGAGGGTTAATAAA
>NW_024732755.1:0-2580 GCF_018991925.1 Homarus americanus
AATCTGAAGATATCACATGATTCTGCACATAGAACTACATCATTAATAGCATGGGCCTTACGACATTGTCGTAAGGTAGACGTTTATCTGTACCATAGACAATATAGTAGGGTGTTTTGCCCGTAGAGCTATTAACTGACCCATTTATCAACGCTGCAACCTGCGGTAACCAATCCTCCCATGCGTATTGAAAACCACTGACAATTGGACGCAGTATTTCTAGGATTTTACGATTGGTTCTCTCAACAAGGCCCTTAGCCTGTGGATGATAAGCTGTCACAAAAGTTTGTTTAATACCATATTGTGCACATATATGTGCTACTAGCTGATTCTTGAAGTCTGTGCCATTGTCAGAGAGCAGAACTTTAGGCGTAGTATATGGACATATAAGAGTCATCACTAATGCATAGGCTACTGCTTCGGCCGTTTTGCTTTTTAGTGGGACCAAGACCACGAACCTTGAAAAATGATCCACACACACTAAGACGTAGGCTGATCCCTGATGACTCATTGGGAGTTGTAACAAGTCAATAGCGACTGTGTCAAACGGACGGTCTGGTGTAGGATATTGTAGAATCGGGGCAGGTGATCCTGTTGATCCTTTATGTTGAGCACATGCCAAACAATTAGCTATGTGTAATTCTATGTCTTTCTTCATAGTGTTCCAGAAATACTTCTTTCATAAATCCGCTAAGCATTTATCATGACCTTGGTGACCTGCCTGTGGGACATCATGGAACAATGTCATTACTGCTTTGCACAACGTGTCAGGTACGACTATTTGAGACACATTACCCTCAGGAGATTTTCTTGTCCTATTGAGTATGTTATGTCGTAATTCAAACTGACTTAAGGGAAGAAATTGTAGTGGATTTCTCCCCTACAAAAGCTGTTTGTCGCTGAGTAGCCGACCCCACCAATTCCCCAGTGTATGCCTTGTGGTCTAGGTCAACCAGCGCCGCCATACATCACGGAGCGGGGGTCAACTACTAAGCCACGCCTACCCCCCCGCTATTTAAGACCTGACCTCGTGGTGACCTGTCTCTTTCTATCTACACCAACCAGCCAGCAACACCTCTTCCTCCTCCACCTACCTGGCGGTCCTCGCTCCCGCCGGAGAGCATGGCGACACACAAGCTGGTCCTCCTCTGAGCACCCTCACCAACCAGCTCTCTCTACATCACGCTTGTAGCCATGCTGCCTTCCCAGCACCAAGCTGCATTGTACATCCAATACAACATGTATATAGAGAGCACATTGTGAGTTTCCTTTCTCCATCCCATCCTGAGTGAACCCCAAAAACCCATACCCCACAAATGGTGACCCCCAGAGATTCGCACTCACACAGGATGGAGGAGAAACTGATCACTCTCCCAGTCTTCAAGCAACATGGAAGACTGGCTTATCCACACAGAAGCAGCTCTCATAGGCTCTACAACTACTGTCCCTACACCGCAGGTTAGACACTCTAGAGCAGCACTGCTTCTCTAAGCAAACACCAGCTCCTCTTCCTGCCCCAAGCACCACGTCCTACCGACCCCAGCACACCCGTCCTGCCTAAGACGCCGCCCCCGGCCCAGCAGTAACCCCTGCCGCCCCTGATGCGGGCCCCTGCTCCTGACGCGGACCAACACACCCGTCCTGCCTCAGACGCCGACCCCGGCCCAGCAGTTCCCCCTGCCGCTTCTCCTGACGCGGTCCCTGTTCCTGAGTGCGGACCCACACACCCCTCTTTTCTCCCTCAGGTACTCCCTGCTAATGTCCTGCACCCTGCTGCTGTCGTGGACCCAGCTGCTGTCACGAGCCCTCATCCGCTTCTGCTGACGCAGCCCCTGCTCCTGACCCAGGCCCACACACCCCAGAAGGCGCATCTGACGACTCTGTACCTGCCGTGAGGGAAGCACAACATTCATCGCCTCCACACACCCTTTTTCTCCCTTTCTACTCCCACAGATAATGTGTATCTAGACAGTTGTCTCTAGCGACCGGCTCATCCACGCCATCGCCGTTGTCTCACATGAGGCATGCACCGCCTGTTCTGCCTCACATGTGCTATGCAACCCTGCAGACAACAAGTCTCCTACACCGCCTGGAGGGAAGGTGGGAGTATTGTAGTGGATTTCTCCCCTGCAAACGCTGTTTGTCGCTGAGTAGCCGACCCCACCAATTCCCCAGTGTATGCCTCGTGGTCTAGGTCAACCAGCGCCTCCATACATCACGGAGCGGGGGTCAACTACTAAGCCACGCCTACCCCCCGCTATTTAAGACCTGACCTCGTGGTGACCTGTCTCTTTCTACCTACACCAACCAGCCAGCAACACCTCCTCCTCCTCCACCTGCCTGGCGGTCCTCGCTCCCGCCGGAGAGCATGGCGACCCACAAGCTGGTCCTTTTCTGAGCACCCTCACCAACCAGCTCTCTCTACATCACGCTTGTAGCCATGCTGCCTTCCCAGCACCAAGCTGCATTGTACATCCAATACAACATGTATATAGAGAGCACATTGTGAGTTTCCTTTCTCCATCCCATCCTGAGTGTGAACACAAACATCCCGAAAACCCCTCAAAATAACTTGGGAGT
>NW_024732756.1:0-5000 GCF_018991925.1 Homarus americanus
CACCCAACAACCACACCCACGCCCCAACATCACCCCCACCCTCCACAAACACACACCTTAACACCACTCACACACCCTCCCACACACACACACCCCAACACCACTACACACCCCTCCACACACACACCCCAACACCACTCACACACCCTCCACACACACACACCCCAACACCACTCACACACCCCTCCACACACACACACACCCCAACACCACTCACACCCTCCACACACACACCCCAACACCACTCACACACCCTCCACACACACACCCCAACACCACTCACACACCCTCCCCACACACACACACCCCAACACCACTACACACCCTCCACACACACCCCAACACCACTCACACACCCCAACACCACTCACACACCCCCTCCCACACACACACACCCCAACACCACTCACACCTCCACACACACACCCCAACACCACTCACACACCCTCAACAAGGGAATTAAGACAGTAAACATGTGGAGTGAGGGTCTTGTGTGACAAATTTGCGTGTGCGTGATCATGGGAGTTGTGAGTTAAATTTCAACTTTTGAGCGCTTGGGCCATTCATTTCCACTCCATCTCTCTAATTACCCACACCTCTGCTTTCTCACTCCATATTTTAAAATGTTATGTAACATAATGTTGAAGGGATACAACTTTGCTCACTTATACTTATCATGATCTCCCTAAAAATACTTAAGGTTTCGTGTTTATTCAAGACATCTTCAGGTCATGAGACCCACTAATCACTCCACCCAAGAAAGGGTGACCTGACATTCTATCAGAAAGTCAGTAATATGAGACCACTAATCCCCCACCCTACCTCCAAATGACACTGAGTCAGGTCAGGTCCCCCAAAATACTTTAGCTTCCATCTTTATTCAAGACACTTTTAGAAATGCTCTTGATTTTCAACCCAGAATTTTTTTTTCCCAACCTGGAAATTTTGGATAATTCGCTTAGGGAATGATTTTCCGGGCAAATTTCAATCCCAGTTACAGGGGTATTGGAGATTTCTGTTTGAGGATTCGGAACAGGAGTATACTTGTACTGTATATATAATACACTCACACACACAATTGTGTGTGTGCACATGTATATGTGTGCATGTATGTACATGTGCATGACTGTGCATGCATGCATGTGTGTGTGTGTGTATGTGTGTTCTGTACAACCATGAGTAAAATATTAGTAGAATAATCTTACTTGAGTCTCAGCCCCTTGAGTGACAGCTGTGAGTCTGGCTACCACCTCACCCAGAATTTCTTCTCCGTCTGCTTCAGGTGTTCCAGGCCGCAAGTTAATTAGCAGGCATTCACCTTGATGGTAAAATATGCGCAACCTGATGGAGATTGGTAAAAAAGACAGCTATAAGTCATAAGAACATTTTGGTGATTGACAACATAAAGATTGTAAAGACTGAACTATGCTATTACTAACAAGACAGTGACAAGTTCTTTAACAATTCCTACTGTACTGGATTGTATAGCATAGTACAGTATAGTAAATGCCAAATATTAGTCCATTGGTCATCCATGGATACAAACAATTAAATAACAATAAGTTATGGGGTTCTCGGCTTGTCAGACAGGAGGAAATTATGCATAACTAAAACCTTCATCCAGATTTATAAATTAAAATAATGATATAATTTTTACAGTAACACTGTACAGTATCCTGCTACACTGTACCGGCATGTCCTGCTAACATGTTAACTATCAGTGAACAAAAAGATAATAATGGGTCAATAAAGTGTTGACAGTTAATATACTGTGTAAGCTTCTGCAAATGACTCCCTAGTGCCCAATAACACAAGCCAGCAGCTCTTCCGTCTGGTAAATTTCTGCACTTAAATGTTCTTATCTCAGTTCCCATTCAACAGGAAATCCACTGTGAATGGCTAAAAGCATAAATGTCTTCAATAGTTTTACATACAGCCAAATCACACTACCTGGCTTGGCCAAACACAGCGTGTTCAGGCAACAACTACACACCTTCCACACTACTTGTGCTCAGTGCACACCACACATACACCATGACCCCCCATGCACACACACACACACACACTTCTCATTTCAGCATCCAGCTCCCAGTCTGTGCACATATACTGGAGCTGACCTGTGGTAGCAGTTATTGTAGTGGTGAGAAAGTGGCTTGGAAGTGGGGCTGGTATAGTAGTGGTTTGGTAGTGGGGTTTGGTATAGTAGTGGTGTGGTAGTGGCAGGAAATGGGGCTGGTGTAGTAGTAGTGTGGTAGTGGGGTTGGTGAGAGGCAGCATGATTGTATTAAAATGCTTCTCTGGATATGAAACTTACCCTTGTAGTGGCTTAATGGTCCAACCAATAACACTCTTGCAGGGTGCAGCAAAGATGACTGCAGCTGTTGCCTCCTCAACTACCACCACAGAGTCTATAGAGATGCCTACTACACAGTCCACCTGAGAAAACAGATATACAGTATTATATATATATATATATATATATATATATATATATATATATATATATATATATATATATATATATATAATATATATATATATATATATATATATATATATATATATATATATATATATATATATAATACAGTGGGCATGCTATAACTAATCTAATTGGTTCTAGAACCTTGTTCGTTATAGCATTCGCTCGTTATAGGATTAATCCTTTCCGGCCCCCAAATACAACCACTTAACACTGAAAAATATAATAAAATTGTAAAATTGTAAAAAGTACATAAATATGCATCTAAACCCTGAAATAAAGAATATCATTAATACTTGTAATAAAAAACAATAAATTATTAAAAAATAAATAAAATTTTTAAATAATGTCTTGTAGGAGTTTCGTTCGTTATAGCATTCTCAATTTTATATGTAAAACCGTTCGTTATAGGAATATTCGTAGTAAGATCCGTTCGTTATAGCATACCCTACTGTATGACATTTCTCATTTACGAGGTACCTTGCCAGAACCGGACTTTCACTTTCCTAGGTGCATCTACTCATATACGAGGTGAAGTATAATTTTTTTATTTAGCTCATAAAACCTATACAAATTACCTGGCCAGAATATAATTTACATTGCTGGAATTCTTGCAATATGATGATCATTTTGAATATAAACATCATGGATTTTGCATTAGACATACAAATTTAGATCTAATGTAATAATTTGGTTTACACAAAGCAAATATTTTATCTTTTGTGCAAAATATAGGAAGTTTACATTCAAAATATTCCCTGACCTGCAAGGAATCCAGAAATGTCAATTATATTATCCAAACTTTAGTCTGAGGTATTATATATTACTATATGTTAAAATCTAGTGTTTTCATCCAAACATTTCTCAGAGAGGTAGGAGCCAGTGAGCTAGGAAGAGGGGGAGGGGAGTTTAGTCCATTATTTGAGTGGACATTAACCTGGCGACTGTATTTCTCTTAAATATTTATTGTGTGAGCATACCATCATAAAATTAAGATGTTATTTTTACTGCAACATAGGTATTGTGTCGGAAAAAGTGAGTTTGGGGGTCGGCCAGTCTCTATTGGAATTAATCCAATATGTTCTGTTGTTCACTTTTACGCGTTTTCACTTTCCGTGGTACCCTGTGGGTTCAATTGACCGCGTGAAATCGGGTACTACTGTATATACAATCTATGAATGTTAGATCGCAGTTGAAAAAATATTGATATTTACGATTATGTTATATAAATAAAGTCAAGTAACACTTACCACTTCAATTAATACTTTGTAGTGTTTCCTCTGCGCCAGACAGTCTTTAGCCTTCGAGGAACACTGTCAGCAAGGTTTTGCAAGAGGTCAGGTGGCAAATTAGCCCAGGTATCCTTGATGGCTGCCTCTAGCTTCAGGATTGATGATGTGTCAGAGGCTGGTGACGATGCTTAACAATGGACCACAAATTTTCTATTGGGTTAAGATCTGGGCTACTGCCAGGCCAGTCATTAAAGAAAGGTACCTCACAGTCTTTGAGCCACTGTATGACACTTTTAGCAGTGTGGCATGGGCACGTCCTGCATGAAAAAGGCTTGCCTTTAGTTTTATCAAATGATTCAGGTAAGAAATCACTGAGCAGTTCAAGATAGTTGTACTGATTCATTATCTGGTTCTTAGAGGATTACTAGTTCACCAACACCATAATACGTAAAGGAAGCCCAAACCATAAGCGGGGCAGGGTGCTTAACAGTCTTACAGTGTACTGTGGAGGTGCGCGCCTGAGTGGGGGGCAGTACACCCTCCTCCATTACTCCCAGTCACAGAGGTAGCCTCATCCGACCATAATACACCTCCATGTCTCTAAATCCCACACTTCATATTTCTGCAAAATTCCACTCTATTTTCCTCGTCTGTCTCTTTGTCAACAGAGGTTTATGGTGGGCACGAAGTTTTAAATCCCAGGTCATCGTGCAGGGCTTGTTGAACACAAACATAACGAGACGGACTCAAAAGACGGGGTTTCTCTTCACTTCACGTGCTGTGAGTGAGGGATTGGACCGAACTTGTGGAAATAACCTTAAGTGTCCGTGGAGACAATAATTTAGGCCTACCAGACTTAGGTAATGGAGCTGGTAACTCGTCCTTCCAAGGTCACGGAAACGTTTGACAAGATTTTGAACAACTCGTAATGCCACACCAGTCTGAGCCATATTCTCAGTACATGGTTCGCTTTGTACATTGCAATAACTGCGCAATATCGCCTCTTGTAGTAACCTCCTGGACATCTCTGATGGCCACTTGTCGGGTTAATGCACCTTAAACTAGACAAAACGCGGGCCACATGGCCGGGAACCGCAGACATAAATATTCCCTCACAGCAGCCAGAGGCGCACTGACTACAAGCCGTGACGTGTTCTCAGTTGCCAAATGTCAGCACTTGCCAACAAACCGCAGCTTTTGACATCTCGCATCCCAGGACAGGCTTCACAACATATGATCTTATTTTTTAGAACTTAGTTCGTCGGCCCTATCATGACTTAACATTC
>NW_024732756.1:7500-9185 GCF_018991925.1 Homarus americanus
TATAGGATTAATCCGCTCCAGGCCCCAAATACAACCACTTAACACTGAAAAAATTTGTGGAAAATGTAAAAATACAGTATTTTATCTACCTTAGTGTTATTCAGCATGCAGGTACCCCTAAACACTGGCACATCACTATCACTTCCACTGAGAGTCTTGGCTTTAAGGTCCTCAAACAATTGTTTAGCCTTCACAAATTATAGCTTCACTAATGTTACCACCTGCCATTTCTTTCTCCTTTATCCACACTAAGAGTAAATTTTCCATCTCTTCAATCACATTACACCTTTGCTTTGCTAAGTCTAAAGATTCCTTAGCCACTTGCACAGTTTTTAACCTTTTATTCTTCAAAATCGCATATAGTCGCATTTAGCCATCCCATACATCACTAAGTTTCGCAATGCTTCTTCCATTCTCACGCTATAATTTCTTATTAGTTTCAAGGGTTATTAGCTTCTCATTCTCCTGGACGATTCATTGTTACAATTGTATACATGTATAACAAAATAGTTATACAAATAACGCCAATTTCCACATCAAAAGACGAAATTTCAACAATAACAGTGGTGCACTGCTACACAATGAGACAAAGATGGCGCCTGACGCCTATTGTTGTGGGTCGCGTACAACAATATTCATGCTGTGCTAAATAGTCCCCGTATCCGCTTGTTGTAGGAGTTAAGGCTCGTTATAGCATTCTCAATTTTATAGGTAAAACCGCTCGCTATAGGAATATTCGTAGTAGGATCCGCTCGTTACAGCATACCCCACTGTATGCTTTTTATTTGGTCCTCATACGGAAGTCCGGATTCTGTAACATCAGGACGCCTGAGTCCTCCGCTGTCTCTCTAATCTTAGAGTGCACCAGAAACTTTACTATTTTAGTAATGCCACAGAATTTAAATTGCAACCCCAATTGCAACTGGGGGACAGTTGAGCAACTAGATATGTCTGATTACAGAAAATGTGTTATTGTCAATTTGTAGGTGAAAGATTTTATCCTCAATAGATGTAGGTTAACATTTCACCTGTAGGCAAATGCTTAGAAAAGCCTAAGTAAGGAAGCATATTCCTTTAACACATAATATCTGACCAGTATGGGGAGAGGGTCATCGGGTTCCATCAGGGGGTCGCGGGAGTGGTTATTGAACCAGTCTGAAAAATATTTCTGTTACCCATGCTTTGCTGCATACACAATGCACACAGGTAAAGTACACCTTCATACATCTTGGTCCAAGCCCTTTTTCCACCACTGCTAACTTTTAACTTGTGTGCCTGCAGCATTGGCACACTCAAGAACAGTCAACCCGTCCTTCCAGCATCCTTAACACCTGTTGGTGCTCTTCATCAGCGTTGTTAACGCTTAGAAACATAGCGCCAGTACAGAGCTACTAATCAGCATCGAAATTTGTTCAATAATACTAAGGTTTTCTATCAGATATAATCTTAGCAAATTACAATGTAATGTTCAGCTGCTTCATGATCAGCAGAAGCTTTATCACCACAGATTTTCAGATATTTTATACCATGACGCCTTTCTAAATTTCGCAGCCAACCTTCTGAATATTCACCACCATCAATGTTCAGTTCTTCGTGTGTATTTTACCTTGCTCTTCAAGACCATCAAACCAGTCAAAAATACCTTCCAAAGTTCTTCGAGCAATACGTAACTGAACGCTACCGAT